>NC_061095.1:41856097-41882563 GCF_015104395.2 Macrobrachium nipponense | reverse complement strand
TATATTTCAATCCATGTATAAATGTGCTGTATATTACCAAAAATATGTTGCAAAATATCACTTCCCTTTTTTATATATTAAATTAATCAAAGCTTTACATTTCTATAATTTTGCTTACAGTGTTCCTCTGTAAGTGTGTACTCATAGTTCTTATATTACTATTTAGGTAAAAAGTTTGTACTCACAGTTCTTATGCATAACAAACCTTATATCATTATGAAGTGGGAAAATTGTTTCTTTAACCTATGCCAGTTCTCTTAGTCACAAACTGTACAAAATGGAGCAGATATAATTTTGAGAAATGGGAAATTCTACTTGTGGAAATGATACTTGATTTCTTACCACCAGTTTTGAAAAATAGTAAAAATAAACAAAGTTTTGTTGATTCAGAAAATATTTCAGCATTTATACTGAATATCAAAGCACAAAAAGACCTCCAGTTCATGCATATGTAAGCATCGTATTTTGTTTACAGACAATATGCGAATAAATTAAAGACAAAAATTGTCACAAGCAATATATTTCATCATGACAAAAAAGCAAGAAATTATATTATTATTTCTAATCTGAAATTAGGCTTTATGCCTACCAACATACGATCATAAAGTAGGAAGACATTTATCCATATAAAATGACTGCAATAAATGACATTCATTTGACACGATGGAAATTCTATTGCAGGGCGAAGCTTCATAATCGTTTTACATCCAAGTAAATGTTCCTAAACCTTCATATATCATTTCGGACGTAGGAATTACGTCATCGTAGTGTCACACTTAATAAAAGGCACGCAATAAAATAAGGAATATCTCATAATTAATGAGATTTGGTTTAATGTGAAAATCTTAGGCACGTCGTGTGCAGGGGGAGAACGCTTACTGTTACGTCAGTTTGCTTTTCGTTAGGTTAAACTGACTTTGCTATTATATTATTATATCTATATATATATATATATATATATATATATATATATATATATATTATACATACAGTTTCTATACACGAACTTTGAACCTACACGCCCTCTGGGAGGCTCTCTTCTTACTGATTCAGAAGATACTTTTAGGCCCGTTTATTTCTCTAAAACATTTTTATCCTTGTTTATATTTGGTAACAGATAAAATTGATAGGATTCTATTGAATTCAATTAGTCATAAAGAGGGAACCTATTTCAATATTTTTTTTTTTTTTTCATGTAAGAGAGAATGAAAAAGAAACTGAGAGCGTAGGGCATTTTATTTTGCCTCATAAATTTCACAAATCACTTTTATACATATTTACATTCTATACAGTATAAAAAACACAAAATGGAAATATTGCATTCTAAATATGAATGACATCTCAAAAACACACTCTCACTTCGTCCTTGGCTGAGAGAATACCTTTAGTGGAAGGCGAGAAGAGGAAGTGTAGTGCCGTCTAAAATCGATGCAGTCGTTCATTATTTCTCTCCCAGACTCGTTCTCCATTTGTGAAGTGAAATTCTGTTCACAGATGACACATCTGAACAAACATCGCTCCCTCGCTTTCATTCTTTGCTTCTTCTCTACTTCAAGAAACTTATACTCTTTTTTTATATATTATTTATCTCGGTAGTTTAGAAATATTTTTATGAGTAGCGTGTGATATTCCTGAGAATATAAGGATATGAAAATATATATATATATATAGATATATATATATATATATATATTATATATATATATATATATGAAAGTGAGGACATATATTAAAATCCAGGACAATGTTAAGTCTCCCTTGAGGAGTCTCATCTTTAAATAAGGATATAATCTAGAAGACTTATCAGATGAGGGTTCTTCCAATAAGCTTCCAGGAGACATTGACGGTCTGTAGGAAGTTCCTAAATAGATATGAAGATCCATAGAGAGACTTAGGCCCAGAGGCCCAGAGGCCTTTTATCCCTTTATTGAGAAACTTTATTAGATTTATGAAGACTCGTGATTCCTGTCAAAAAGAATCGTTTTATCTTCTTACAGAGCTTCAGAATTATTTTAGATTCCATTCAAAGGGATTTTATCATTATTAATCTAGTTCAAGTAAAAACTTCTTATAGTTATTGATTTCTTAACTTTTTTATGATCCGTCATTCATTATTGTTAGTAAATAATGATCTAGTAATGAATAATCAATCAAAGTATTATCATTTCACCTCCTTTTATTGTAGAGGAAAATGAATTGTAATGAATAAAAATGTTTGCAGTTATACGTGTTATTACGTAATCATTCTTATGGTTTATAACTTCTGAGCTCATTTTCGCAGTTGGTGTCATTTAACTGTTTTGTGCTTTTGATGCGAGATACTTGCTCTCTATAAGTTTTCTTTTCTAGGTATTAATATGGAAAAAGAGGTTACTCATCTCTCTGGTGTCTCTATAATTTCCTAACAGAAAGACAGAAAGGAAAACTGAATGACAACCGAGAAACTCTCTCGCTCTTTTTTTTCTCTCTCTCTCCTCCCAACATCCCCCTACTCTCCCACTTCCTCGTACTCTCACTCTCTCCCTTTCCTGTTAGGATAGTTCCTTCAGTTACATTGCCGAGCATTTTAACATTTTATATTTCACCACTTCTCACCCCTTGAACTTGGACTTAAAAGGCCATTGGAAGGGTTACTGTTCATATTAGCGACCTCAAAAACTATGAATTAGAAACTAATCGTTGTCGTTTTGTACATTTTTACATGTCACCCCTTCCCAGCCCTCCTCACCTTCCTTTCCTATTGGGGCTGAACTTGGACTTGAGGGACGTTGGGGTTATCAATATTCATTTCAGCAACCTTGAAAACTCTGGATTAGACACAAATATCTGCAGTTTTTGGTTAATTTTACGTCACTAACTTCCAACCCCTTCTCACCCCATTCCTATTGAGGCTGAACTTGGACTTAAGGGCATCAGGAGTGTCAATATTCATCTCGGCGACCTCGGAAAATATGGATTAGTCACTTTTATCGGTCATTTTCATTTATTTTTACATGTCACCCGCCTCCCACTTCCTTCTCAACCTCTTCCTATCGTTGCTGAACTTGGCCTTAAAGGGCATTGGGAGTATTCTTCTCAGAAACCTCGAAAACTATGGATTCAATATTGATATCTGTCTTTTTCAGGTGTTTATACATGTCACCCCCTTCTCAACTCTTCTCACCCCCTTTCCTATCGGTGCTGAACTTGGACCTAAAGGGCATCATGAGTGTCTCAATTCATGTCAGTGTCTTTGAAAACTATGGATGAGACACCAATATCTGTCATTTTTGGTTATTTTTACATTTCACCCCTTCCTAAACACACACAGCTCTAGCCCCCTTTTGATATGAGTGATGTCTTACCATTACAGCATTCTTTTCCAGATGGTGAGACACATGTTAACCAAGTTTGGTTAAAATTGTTTGATGCGTCCCAGAGCTATGCTGGAACATACACACACATATTTACATTATTACAACTTCCACATAATTATTGTGATGTATCTATAAGCTAAGTATAAGTGATATTGTTGTAAGGGTTTAATAACGAATTGTGCTTTGTTTCAAGTGTTCTTAATTTCAAGTACGATTACTTTTCGAGACGTGGTTGTCACTTGTCATTTGTTATTTATTTTGTCCTATTGTTTTGTAAATACTTTTTGCATTATTATATTTAAATCTTGTTTGATCGTATTCTCATTCAAATACCTTTATTTTGTATTATTTATGGTCCATTGAACCCACCTGCTAATTTGGTAAATTACCCTTCTCTCTCACGACTGTAATAATATTATGGGGGCCTGTCCGGGATGTATTTTTGCTTAACTTCGAGGGTATGTAATAATTGACAACCTCGTTAAGAATCAGTTGTTTTATGTAGTTGGTGATTCGTTATTAAACTTGCTTGATATAATATCCTGAGTTATAGTTAGTTAGGTGACTGTTTTTGTTGTTGCTAGATCGCTGAAGAATTTATTTTCATTGTGCGTAAATTTTTCGGTGACCGAAGGTGGCCACTTCTGTTTTGGTAAACGACTGCCGGTAACCTTGTTATGGTTTTCCCCTCCCTCCTCTCCTAACTGAGACTCAGTGCGCTGGTTAAAAAGTTAATCTGTCGTACCATTGTTAAAAATTCATTTCTCTTGAATCATTTGTGACTTTTACGTGCTTATAGTCTTTCCCTGGGTCCTTAGATACCAGTCTCTTGCGTTATTCATTTTCTGTAAAGTGTAATGAATCTTGTTAATGCCTCGACATATGTGCGTGAAGTTACCGTTCTAATCAAAGTGTAGTAAGTTACGGTTGTTAGCTGAGCGACGGTACTTCCTGTTGACTTCATTTTGGTTTGAACCGGGAGTAAAATACTTCCGTGCGTCCTTATTCATTCTCATTTTTCCGTATCTAAAATGTTTTGTGTATAAATTCTTGTCTAATCGGTTTACTATATGCGTGGTTTATGGTTTCATGCGTGGTCAATGCTTAACTAAGTTGGCTCCAATTTAAGAATTGTAAAACTCTAATTCAGGTGTTTATATTGTTCTTGAAGTTTCTTTTTTTTCACAATGGCGAAGTTTAATACTCAAAAGTTTGTGGGGGATCCTTCCTCTGAATTGCATACTCTTACCCCCCCCCCCCGATGCTAAAAAATCTGAATTAATGGAAGTAGCTAGGCATTTAGACCTTGAGTTACGTTCTAGTATGCGTAAGTTTGTCATTAGGAAAGTGATAATAGATCACTATATGCGTATTGGAACCTTAGGTGACGAAGCTAGGCAGTATCTTGTTCCAGAAACCCCTTCCCTTACAATTGAACAAAAATTAGAGTTTGAACGTCTTGCAGTCGAGCGTGAAAAAGCTCAGTTAGAGCGTGAAAAAGCTCAGTTAGACCGTGAAAAAGCTCAGTTAGCTTTAAGACAGGAAGAGTTAGCTTTGCAAGCCGCTGAAAAGAGAAGTGAATTTTCTCTTAAGGAAGAAAGAGAAAAATTTGAAATGGAAAAAGCTAAGTTAGAATTTTCAAGCTAGAGAAGAAAAAGCTAAGTTAGAATTTCAAGCTAGAGAGGAAAAAGCTAAATTAGAATTAGAAGCTAGGTTAGCTATAAAGGTGGAACAAGAGAGGGCTTCAATCAATCTTCAGATTAGGCAAACTGAACAAGAGTTATCTCCCTTTGACCTGACTAAAAATATAAAGTTAGTTCCCTTATTCACAGAGTATGATCCCGAGGATTATTTTCGGGTATTTGAGGAAACTGCTAATCACCTTAATTGGCCTGTTGAACAGTGGGTATGGCTCCTTAAAACCTAAATTGTCAGGTAAAGCTGCTAACGTTGTTAGGCTATCTGGATGATAACTGAATGATTATAAACAGGTTAAGAAAGCAATCTTAGATGCATTTTCCATAACAGAGGAAGGATATAGACAAGCTTTTCGTAACTTATGTAAATCAAATATCCAAACTTTCTTAGAATTCGCTTCTGACAAGCTTAGAGCTTTCAAGAAATGGCTTAAGTGTGCTGAAGTAACTTCTTTTGAAGAACTGATAAATTTAATGGTTCTCGAAGAATTTAAAAGGAAACTTCCCATTAATGTAATGCTCTATATTGAAGATAGGCAGGAGAAAGATTTACTAAAGGCTGCTTCCTTGGCTGACACTTATTCCTTAATACATAAGAGTATTCCTAATAAAAAAGCTGAGGTATTTGTAAAACCAGTTTCAGGAAAATCCCAGCAGATTTCGGATAATCCCAAAGGTTCTGATAATCCTAAATGTAGTTATTGTAAGAAAGAAGGACATACTATTCGTAATTGTAAAGACCCTAAATGTAAAGGATCTGATAACTACCGTAATGTTTTTATGAAACCCAACGTAAAATTTTCAACCTCCCAGATTAAACCTGTTTCGCATGTGCAAGCTATGTACCCGATGTATTTGATGATTTTAAGTCTGAAGGTATAATAACCTTGGGGGAGAAAGAACAGAAGTCTAGGGTCACTATATTAAGAGACACTGGAGCTGCTTTAACTTTGTTGCATAGTAAGGCTTTACCAAATGTTGAGAATAATTTAACTGGTGAGAAGGTGGTTGTAAGGGATCTACTGGAATCTCATCCATTCCCCTTGCCAGTGTTTACCTTGATTGCCCACTTGTAAAAGGGAAAGTTGAATTAGGGGTGATTGATACAGAATTGCCGGTAAAAGGAGTTTCATTGCTATTGGGTAATGATTTAGCCGGGAAATTAATTGTTTAGCCATATTTAATTGTCACTGATACCCCCATGGAGGATAAGGTAGATCTTGAACAAGCCCCAACACATATAGTCACTCGGTCCCAAGAAGGAGAAAAGGTAAATGACTTTGAAGTAGATAGTGATTTCTTAGCTAAGGTAATGTCTAGAGATAAACTTATATTGCCCAGAGGTCAGATCAATCTTTATCTTGTTTGCATGATAAGGCTGTTGATATAAAATCTTTGAATAAATCCCCTTCTTTTTATCATAATAATGGTATCCTAATGCGATTTTTACCGTCCTTCTAACTATTCAAATCTCGATACCTGGAGTGAGAAATACCAAATTGTTGTCCCCTTCTTCGGTACGCATCATATAATGGAAATTGCCCATGATGGACCAGGTGGTCATTTGGGACAATACAAAACTTACTATAAGAATACTTGATAAGTTCTATTGGCCTAATTTGAGGAAAGACGTAGGAGATTTCATAAAGACATGTCATGTATGCCAAATAGCTTTTTGGCTCAAACCTAACCAAGTAATTCCTAAAGCCCCTTTACAGCCTATACTAGTTCCACATGAGCCCTTTGAGAAATTAGTAATAGACTGTGTTGGACCCTTGCCCAAGACGAAAGGTGGTAACCAATATTTATTAACTCTTATGTGTCCCGGTACTCGTTTTCCAGAGGCCATCCCACTTAAGAATATATCTGCCAAAAAATATTGCTAAACACCTTTTAAGTTTCTTACTACTTACGGGATCCCAAGGATATCCAAACTGATCGTGGTTCTAACTTTACAAGTAAACTCTTTTCAGAAATCCTGAAGGAATTAAATATAAAACATAGCTTATCATCTGCATATCATCCGGAATCTCAGGGAGTCCTGGAACGATGGCACCAAACATTTAAAAGTATGTTAAAAAAGTTTTGTTTAGAAAGCAATCTTGATGTTGGGATGAAGGAGTAAAGTTTTTGTTGTTTTTGCTATACGTGAGTCCCCCCAGGAATCCCTAGGTGTTTCTCCTTTTGAAATGGTATATGGGAGATTATTAAGAGGACCCCTTGCATTAATTAAAGATGAATGGTTAAAGCCCCCAGACTCTCATCAGACTGTAACTGTTCAACAATATTTGAGTAACTTTAAGGAAACCCTTTCCAAAGTCCGTAAAATAGCCAGTGAAAACTTAAGCAAAGCTCAGATTAAAATGAAAAATAATTATGATCAAAAAACTAAAATTAGGAAATTCAACCCAGGAGATCTTGTGTTAGCATACTTTCCTATCCCTGGATCCCCATTTTCCTCCAAATTCTTTGGTCCATATAAAGTAGTTAAAAATGTCAATAACCATAACTATGTGATAGAAACCCCTGATAGAAGGAAAAGTACTCAAATTATCCATGCCAATTTGCTTAAAAGGTATCATTCCAGGAATACTGAAACTGGTTATGGAGACAAAATTGTTAATGTTAATGTTAAGGTCAAGGACGAGAAACCTGAAAACTTCAAAACCTTATTTGCTCTTACCCAGAACTTTATGGAGAAAATCCAGGTCAGTGTACAGTTCTCACCCATGACATCGAACTTCTACCAGGAACTGCTCCCATACGACAACACCCTTATCGCATCAGCCCGGCCAAGAAATTAGTAATGAAAGAAGAAGTGGAATATCTTCTGAACTGGATTAGCTAAACCAAGCAAGTCACCATGGCGTCTCCCTGTCTATTGGTACCAAAGGAGGATGGCAGCATGCGACTGTGTACAGATTACAGGAGAGTAAATTCTGCTACTGTTTAAGGATAGTTAACCTTTACCCCGTCTAGATGACATTATAGACTCTGTGGCCAAGCAAAGTATGTAGCTAAAATAGATCTCCTCAAGGAAGGTATTATCAGGTGAAGTTAACATCTAGAGCCAAGCTTATTTCGGCTTTCATAACTCCTTTTGGGTTATTCCAGTATGAAGTAATGCCTTTTGGTTTAACAAATGCCCCATCCACATTTCAACGCATAATTAACTACACCATTCAGGGTCTAGAGGGAGTATTTGCATATCTAGATGATATATTGGTGATAGGAGATTCTTGGAAGGAGCTGATGACACGTTTGAATATGCTCTTTGATAGATTAAGAAGCCCAGTTAACAATAAATTTTTAAAAAATGTGTTTTTGGACAAGCTACAGTTACTTACTTGGGACATATTGTAGGTGGAGGTAATGTCAGGCCTAAAACTGCAAATGTTAATGCCATTCTTGACTATCCAGAACCTAAGACTAGGAAATCCCTTAAAAGATTTCTGGGTATGGTTTCATATTACAGGAAGTTCTGCCGTAATTTTGCTTCAGTAGCTGCCCCTTTACAATAGTCTTACCAGCCCTAAAAAGAAGTATGAATGGGATGAGAAATGTCAGGCAGCATTTGAAAACATTTAAAATTTATTTTTTGAGTAGTGAGCCAGTCTTACACAGTCCTAATTTTTCTAAACCCTTCTCTTTGCAAGTAGACGCTTGCGACACTGGTGCTGGAGGAGTGCTGTTGCAGGAAATTGATGGGGTACTCCACCCAATAGGATACACCTCCAGTAGTTTCAAGCTTCATCAGTTGTCCTACAGTACCATAGAGAAGGAGCTCTTAAGTTTGGTTCTTGCTCTCCAAAAGTTTGAATGTTATCTACAAGGAGCTCCTGTCATCCATGTCTATACGGACCCACAAACCCCCTCACCTTTCTTGAGCGCACCAAGGCCCATAATCAGCGATTACTAAGATGGGCTTTATATCTTCAAAACTTCAACCTTCAAATAAAGCACCTCAAGGGCAGCGACAACGTATTTGCTGATGCCTTGTCACGGGCCCATTCTCAACCTTCTCAGGAGAAGGAAGGTGTTTAACTTTGATCAAGCCACTCCGCTGGGCTTGATCCTCTATGGTATTACACCTTCCACATAATTATAATTATTGTATATATTTTTTGCCTGACTGTTTTCCCCTGTATACCACTTTCCTTTGTCCTTTCCAAGAAACTTGTTGGTCTTGTTTCACACTCCTTGTTCTTACTTGCTCCGCCCATCCTACCTTTCTTCGACCCCTAAATGTAATTTTGAATCAGTCTCCACTCAGCAACGAAACCAAGGACTCTGGTGTCCGGCAGGGAAGCAGTCCACTTTATTGTGATGTATCTATAAGCTAAGTATAAGTGATATTGTTGTAAGGGTTTAATAACGAATTGTGCTTTGTTTCAAGTGTTCTTAATTTCAAGTACGATTACTTTCGAGACGTGGTTGTCACTGGTGTCATTTGTTATTTATTTTGTCCTATTGTTTGTAAATCTTTTTTTTTTGCTTATTTATATTTAAATCTTGTTTGAATCGTATTCTCATTCAAATACCTTTATTTTGTATTATTATGGTCCATTGAACCCACCTGCTAATTTGGTAAATTACCCTTCTCTCTCACGACTGTAATAACATACATCCATTTTTACATAAATAAATTTGAAACTTTTGATGATAAAGCTGTGGTCCATTTCCATTCATATATTAGCGTACGAAGTAGTAGATTTGCATAATTATAAAATAGAATTCAAATAATTAAATTCTCCAGTAGGTATGAACGGACAAGGCCTTATGGAAATGTTAAAGCCCCTCTGTGTTAAACTAAGCACTTAAAAATAGGTTGGAATAGGGAACAGAAAACGTTGCTAATAAATATTCAGTTATTTAACGAAACAGAATTCTGTTCATGGTGCAGAGTGAAACTTTTAGGAATTAATATTGAATTTTCTTTATTAGTTTGCCTATGGTTATTGTACTGAAAAGTTCGGAAATTTCAGGAATTCCTGACAATTTTGTTGAGTTAATTTGAATGTCTAGGCGTTTAATTGGACTGATATTATCTGCAATTTTCTTTTCCTGTAATGAATTGTTATTTTAATTAACTGATATTTTTCAGTCATAGACTGAACGAATGCCTGTTAAATTTTGATAATATTATCAATATTGCCTCTCTGATTTACAAAAACTTCAGTGATTATCAAATATTTGATAATTATAAACGGCCACTTTATAGTATTAAGTACCTCTATCTGTCGCTTATAGAAAATGATTCTATTTCGGAGGATATTTGGGGCATCTGCTGGAAGGTTCATCAGAAAGGGAATTGAGTTGGTTCCTCCATTCGAGGGAAAAAGGCTTCTATTGACTCTCTCCCTCGACTGGAGTTTGCATTTCAGAGACGCTTTTAGCGGAGGCGCAGAACTCTCCCGAAAATGGATGTGTCACGAGAGATAGTGGGACTCCTCGTGTCAGTACCAGGGAGAGTGGTAGGGAGCGGAGGCAAAGGTATTGCATGGAATAAGTCATAATTAGTATATGATACTCTCTCCCAGAGAGTATGAAAGGGAGAAAACTTTCTTGTTTTATTTTGGAGTTGGAGAGAGAGGAGTTGGAGGGAAGAGAGAAGAAGGAGAGGAGAGAGAGAGAGGAGAAGAAGAGGAGAGGAGAGAGAGATAGAGAGAGAGGAGAGAGAGAGAGAGAGAGAGAGAGAGAGAGAGAGAGAGAGAGAGAGAGAGAGAGAGAGAGAGATAATTTATCTAGGTTCACTAATTATTTGATAATCAATTTAGAATTAAATCATGATCCTATGTAGATTAATTGTGTCTTTGCGGCTGTTTCTATGCCTATAGTGGGATATGAATATATATGGATTCGATTTCTCTCTCTCTCTCTCTCTCTCTCTCTCTCTCTCTCTCTCTCTCTCTCAAGGTAAGTCTATACAACATCATTCTTTTGTGTGTATGTCAAAACGTTCTTCGCGTAAGATATGTCCTCAGAGGTAATTACTTTTCCGTTTATAAGCTCTGATTTTTGTATGAGATTATCAGCTCTATTCCTCCACCCCCGATGATGTAAGACCATCAGTATCAACTACGCCATTCACCCATCCAGGTACTGACCAGATTAAAAAATTATTGAAATAGCTAATTAGAAGACATGGGATATAACTGGTTGACAGATATTAATGGTCGCCTCTTTTCACTTCTAGGGGGCTAAGAATGATATATTGCAGAGAATAAAAAGGAAGGTTATCCGCTCCTTTCAGTAAAGGCTGCTCTCTTCTGGATAAAAAGGATCTTTGCTAAATGAATCTAGAGAAAAGAAACAAAAACAAAAGAAAAGAAAAGGAAAAATGTTATGCTTCTCCTCGCTCTACTTATCTTTACGATGTCTTCTGGCCTCAGAGTAGAAAAATGACCTGGGTTAACCATGAAGCGTGACCTTAGTTGTTCCATCACGAATTCCTTAACAGCCTGGATTAAGATGAATTACAGCTGCTCGGCTTTCCCTTAAATTTATGCTCTCTCTCTCTCTCTCTCTCTCTCTCTCTCTCTCTCTCTCTCATAAAAGTAAACCCATTCTTTATTTACACAACCATTTTTGTCCATTTATTTTTAAAATAATCAAGGGCGAAAATTTTTTTTTCTGATTATTATCATTATTTACTGGAAGAAGATCTTCAATAATAAAGGTTTTATTGAAAATAATGGCTATTTCAGCAGCGATTATCTTATATAGAAGTTTCTCTGTACTTCTTATTACTGACTTTTTTTCCTGTATCCAAATTGGCTATTAAAATGCTAAATGGGTGATTCATGTCAAAATTATGGTATTTGTCAAACTGAATATATTATGCAGAATGCGGTACAAATTGGATCATAAACCTGATGGACAGAAGATACTAAATTTTTCATTCTGGATTTCTCTTGCTGGGGGTGGGGGTGGGGGGTTCGTCTGCTCCTCTCCCCTGTCTCTAGCTCGCTCTCGCTTCTCTTTTTTTGCAACGTTTCGTCCTTGAACCCAGGACATCGTCAGGCAGCTGCTGTATATATAGTCAGGTGCACATCATGTGGAAGCTGCAGAAGTCGTAAGGGAAGGGTGCCTCTCCATGCAGGATTCTGAATGATTGAATGAAGCGGTTGCATGTCATCACTACTTGCCGAATTGTCATTGGTTAGTTACTGTTGCATGACAGTTATGACTGGTGTAGTCTAGTGTTTGTTTGGTGGTCATATCCGGTGTGGTATTATTTGGTAATACCATGTCCCATTGGTTTAGGCTTCTCCATATGAAAGTAGGAAGTAGGCAGGCCTCTTGAGTAGTATTCAAAGCGCTCTCTTATTCTATGTGAGCCGCATAGTAGTCATGCCAATATATGTACTGTAACATCCATGGATAGGGCATTGACATTAGAATGCTACACTGGAATGCTTTAGGGGGTCTGCTGTCGGAGGGAGGGGGCGGGAAGGGGTTGCTCTGCATTATCAAGTCCTGAGCTCTTTTATTCTTGTGATATATAACAAGCTCTATGCTTTTCCTTTCCTCGGTGAGAGTGACTTTTCCATCACGATCTTCTTAATGATGTTCTCCTCCTCCCCGTACTTGGAGTGCATAAAGGCATTGTAGTATAAGGTGATGGTGTCTTTTTCTTCTTCCGGTATGTCTTCATTTTTGTAACATTTCTCAAGACCGTTCTTGATCTCATGGTTAATGAGCTTATCAGAGTACCCATTATTTACGAGTATTTGGGAAGCTCTTTCTAATTCTTGATGTGTGTCCTGCTTTGTGGAGCAATGGGACAGGGCCCGTTGTATATAAGATCCATCCGTGAAAGCATTATCAAAAACACCACCATCATTGGCAATGCCCCAGACTCAAAAAGACTATGCTTGCTGGAAGCCATCCTCATCCTTGACAAGAAGCCCTCTTTGAATACTACTCAAGAGGCCTTCCTACTCCCTACTTGCATATGGGGACACCTAGACAAAGACATGTTATTACTAAATAATACCACACAGACAGATACAGCCACCAAACAAGACACCCCTGATCGAGAAACACCAGACTACATCAGGCATAACGTCACACAACAGCAACTAGCCAATGTCAATTCGGCAAGTAGTGACGTCATGCAAAAGCCTCCTCCAACCAATCAGAATCCTGCACGGAGAGCTGCCCTTCCCCTACGACGGTCTGAGCAACTTCTTCATTGTCTGCATAGGACCCACCTCTGATCTTGGGGTATTCGCCAGCAGGGGATCAGCAGCTGAGCCGGTTAGCTGATCAGATTTCGTCGTTAAAAACCCTATGCAGACTATATATGTTGTAGGACTCCTGTAAGAATTTCATTCCCACAACACCTGCCCGACGATGTCCTTCCGGGTTTAAGGACGAAACGTTGCAAGAAGCGAGAGGAGAAGGGGAGAGAGAGAGAGAGAGAGAGAGAGAGAGAGAGAGAGAGAGAGAGAGAGAGAGAGAGAGAGAGAGAGAGGCAGATGTCCCTAAGCAAGAGGAATGCAGATTGAGTCATTTAGTATATTTTGTCGATTAGGCTTAAGATCCAATTTCTACTGCATTTTGCATGATATATTCAATTTGACAAAAACAACGTTTTTTTTTTTTTTTTTACATGACTCCCACATTCGGCGTTTTAATAACCATTTTGAGTACATCAGAAAAGTCAGTAATAAGAAGAATAGAGAAACTTCTATACAAAATAAACACGGCTGAAATAGCGATTATTTTCAATAAAACCTGTATTAATGAAGGTCTTCTTCCAGCATATTATTATTTTTATTATTATTCAGAAGATTAAACCTATTCAAGCTTCCAAGGAATAAGGGGTTTATTTGAAAGAAGTAACTGAAGGTAACTGGAAGCATGGAAAGAATAGATTGATTGAACCAAACAAAAACTTCTTTCGGTTTTCTTCTGAAGATGGAAAAATAAGCCCACAAAATTACTGAGTATAACTTGTTTACATGTAAATATTTGCATAGCATTTTACTCAACACTCGAGTACTTTCAGACCCTATATGTGGCCCTTTCTCAAGAGATGTGTAGGTTGTCAGACTGGGTTAAGGTCCCAGCAGTCTTCTGGAACTACTTCTTGTTGAGCTGTCATTTATGTGATGGCTGTCCTGAATTCCATTCTCTTGAGAGTTGTTAATCGCTCTGATATCCTGAGCTGATGGTATTTTGGATTAACCCTTGGGTAAGTGAGTGGTCACCATAACAAGGATTAGTGAAGCCGACCAGGTCAGCATATGTAGGGCAAAAAGCACACTCACCTTACCCGCTGCGTGACCTACCAAAAAAACCCGTAGCCTAGTTTTGCTCGAATATCTATTTCGGAAGTACATAAGCTCACATATTATTGTTTTAAAGGATGCCAAATTCGTGAGCTGCAAATAGATGCACTCAAAGACCCGGCAAAACCTTAAATCTATTGATCACATTTCATCGGAAAGTATTGTCTAGGCTAAAGCTATTGCACATGTTTTTTTTTTAAACCATGGAGACAGAGAACCAGCACGTAGATAATTAAACAAACCTTATATGAAAATTTACTTATAATTTTTTTCAAAATCATTATAAAATCAGCGAAGATAGTATGTCAATTGCACTAGAAAAAAACAACAAGAGGTAAGCGTTTTCATTTATTAATTTACGTTGGTGATATGTTCATCTACCTTGTTCACTTATGACACATTGCCCTGCATCTTGCAATAGGTGGCGATATCCTGCATCTTGCAATATGCGGTGATATCAAGTACAGTATCATATTAGGATACTATAGTAGCAGTATTTAGATTCTACTTTAAGTTGTTACACTCTGTTATCATATTTTATAAAAAGAAGCAGTAGCAACGATGAAATAGCCTTATAAATGAGATATCATTCAAAACGTTATATTATCTTCGCAATTGAGTGCACACAAACACGCTCGTAATTGTGCAAGTTAAAGGATTTTGTTTTTTTATGTTTTGATTTGTAGTTTTCCAGAAGATGAGGATCTTAGAATAAAATGTGTTCGAGGAAATGTGTTTAAAATAAAAACTCAGTGATGCTCTAGCTCAATTATGCTCTGTAAGAAAAACGATAAAACTATTGCAGAAATCTAAATGCCATCTTGTCAAAAAGAATAGTGATTTGAATAGTGTTTTATGTGAGGAAGAAATCTTTCATGTGTCCCACTAGGTTGGACGTACTAGATAAGTGTGCCAGTGGTGTGCCAGATCTTTTAAAAAGGCAATGTGCAAAGAACATAAGTCTTCCATCTAGGAGCAAGTATTCGCCAGAACTGAGAAGTTTTGCCCTCGCCCTTCACTTTTATTTCCCGCATGCATATTACTATGTTAGGAAAATGTTTGAGACATGTTTACAACATCCTAGAACAAAGTGGTATCAACAAGTATGTGGCCAACCAGCATTAAAGATGAAAGCTGACGCATCATTGGAAACGGGCAAACTTCTACTTTTTTCTTTAATCATGGATGGAATGGAGATCAAACACCAGGTAGAATGGCATGTGAAAAAAATATTATGGGTTTGTTGATATGGGCACAGAAATAGTTGATGATAGCATTTCCTTAGTTGAGAGGCTCTTGCATTATAGTAACTGCAGTAAATGGTAGCTGGAAATTGTTTGTTGGCTATTTCTTGATTGCAGGTCTTCGTTCACATGAACGAACGAGTAAATTTGATTCAGCAATGTTTAAGTAAGCTTCATTCGGCTTGAGTTACTGTTACATCATTGACATTTGAAGGTCTGTTCAGTAATGCTGCAATAATAAAATAATTGGGATGTTTTTTCAACCAATAAGTCACCAACCAGTCTGCATCTTCTTTGGTCGCTTTCATATGTTAAAGCTGGTAAGAAACTCGTTTGGTGATATGAAACATTTTTTTGATGGAGAAAACAAATCAATTAAATGGATTTAGATAGTAAAATTGCACAATATGCAGGCTAATGAAGGTTTGCATCTAGGGTACAAACTTAGATATGCACATATAGATTGGTCAAAGATAAAAATAAATGGTAACCTAGCAGATCAACTCCTCAGTGAATTAGAAGCAAAATTCTTGCAATTTTGTCTTTATAATGTAGTAATACGATTAAGCCAGCCTTTTGCTGGCACTGGCTCTTGCTTTTCAACACCCTGTAACAATGACCTCAGATAATTTCATCACAATTTTTAACCATCTATTTGACATCATGAATGTGAGAAATTTATGTTCTTTTGGCTTTAAAAAGCCATTCCAGGAAAATAATATGAAAAGCCAATTTAAGATTCATAGTTAATATGGATTTTCAATTTCCTTAATATAAAAAACAAATACTAAGAAGGCGAGTATTTTTAAAGATAAGGATAAAACGGTCATTTGGCAGGGCAAGGATCTGTCCTTTCTGCCTTAGACGGTGGGTATGCCCGCGCGTCCCAGGGGCTTCACGAATTAGTATAGGGAAACTGACCTGTCACACCTCCACCTTGTTAAACCTCCTTGCACCATCAATCTGTTGGGCAGAAAATCTAATATCCAGGTCAGAAGGGTCATGGGCTTATGGGATATTCTGAGGTGAAAACGTTGTTTCCTTCTCTCACTTAATCTCTCTGATAGTGCTCCTTCCACTACCCTCCTTTGACTGATTTGATTGCTTTTGTATATAAGCCTAGTGTTTTTAAAATCCATCCTATAGTCCTTTTCACAAATATGCCTAGCTATGGCTCTCCCCTACGTGTTAAGCTGTACTACCCCTCTGTGTTCATAGATTCTAGTCCTTATTCCCTTACCTATTTCCCCCACATATTTGTCTCCACAATAATTGCTGCAATTAATTATGTATAACCCACTACATCATCTACTCCTTCCAGTTTATTTTTACATACTTTGTTGTTTACTGTATTATCAAAAGTATATATAAATTTATATTTACTTTCTTTAATATTTGAAGTAATGTTTCATTTATGGGCATAAAACGGATGACAACTATTTTCTTGTTTTATTTATTTCAAGTACTCTCTACATTTCCTATGTAAAATATCCTCCTAGCTTTGTTGAGTGCCCTTTTTCGGAAATATTCCGGGTATGCTAATACATCAAAGCTTTTATCGATTTAATTTATTTTTCTATTATCTATCTTACAAGGGCACACGTTCTCATTACCCTAAGAAATAAACCTGCTAGAACTCCTATTTTTCTACCATGACTGTGAAAAGAGAAATTAATATATAGAGAGCGATTATTCGAAAGATAAATTGCCACTATTTTCTCTCTCACTCTCTCTCTCTCTCTCTCTCTCTCTCTCTCTCTTAAAACTAAGTTGCATTTTGTTCACATAAATATCGTTGACTTTTATTTCCAGCGTCACCAGAGAGATAATAGATTTTGTGAATATCTTGGCCCTTAGCAGGAAATAGGAACTCACCCGGCTCAGGTGACACCTGAGATTTCGATGCAAGGGAACAAACATTATGTAGTCATGACTTTGTGTTATTTTTTCGTTATTCAGAATTCAACTTCTAAAAGCACATTTGTAAATATAAAAAATAATGAAAATTTAAGGTTTTTTAGATAAAACGGCGGAGTTTAATTATTATTTTCTATTTACTTGTATGTAACACATAATGTTTGTACACAGAAAGCTGTATATGGTATTAATGATATCAATTCCGCAGTATTACTGGAGTTCATTCATTGCAATGGCCATCACTTATGTAGAGTTAACTCTTTCACCCTTTTTACGGCATTTAAGATATTGACTAAAATATGAGCTCATTTCATTTAGAAGTAATTAAATAAGTGACTGAAGAGCATTACCACACACAGTGTGATATTACACCTATTAGAGTTAGCAAACGTCATTTCCCAATATTTCCAATTAGGGTTAAATACTGTCGTAATACAATTCTTATTCTTTCCCACCATTACCCCTACATTAAGGGGTTGGTTGCCTGATGCGCCTTCTCCACTGCCTTCTATTAATAAATGCATCATCCTCCACCAAATCACTTCTCTCCATATCTTCCTTCAGTTTATCTCGCCATCTAATTCTCTGTCTCCCTCTCGTTCTTCTTCCACTAACTGGTTCCTCACAAGCCCTCTTCACTCTCTTCTCGTCATAAATCCTCAACACATTCCAATACCATCTCAATCGTGACTCTCTTATCACCTCTGTAATCTTTAATAAGCCTGCCCTTCTGCTTACTTCATCATTTTCCAGTCTCTTAACAGCGATATTCCAATAATCTACCTCAATATTCTCACCTCTGTTCTCTCAAGCTTTACTACCTCTTTTCTTCTTAGAGCCCATGTTTCTGTTCCATTCATTAACACTGGTCTCATCACTGTGTTATATATCTTGGCCTTTAGCTTTATTGACATTTTCTTATCACAAACGCTCCAGCTACCTCTCTCTACTTCCCCCATGCAGCTTTTATCCTACTGTAAACTTCGTCCTCCCATCCTTCCTTTTGGCTTAAAGTAGATTCTAAGTATTTAAACTTTCTGCATGTTTTATGATTGAGCCTCTTTTTTTCGTGTATTACTATTCTGTCTCTATCTTCTCTACTGCTCACCAAAACCTCTGTTTTATTCACATTCACCTTTAAGCCACCCCTCTCTAAAGACTATTGCCGTTCTCCAACCCTTCTCTGTAGGTCCTCCTCGTTTTCAGCAGTAATCACCAGATCATCGGTGTACAACAACAACTCTCACTACTCTTCATTCCTGATCTCTTCACTCAACACATCCATGACCAGCACAAAAGAAATGGGCTTAATGCTGACCGCTGGTGTAAGCCAACACTAACTTTAAAGTTTTATGTTTCCCCAAATAAAAATGTTGTTAAAAATAAGAGTAATAATACTGAGCAGAATATTCCAAGATCCTTGTGAATACTTTCATGGAAAATAATCAACTCGGAACGTATTTCACTAAAAGGCCATAGTGGATGATCCTCTATTAGATCCCGTGATCAATCTTCCTGGATCAACGTTTGAATTTCATTTTCAGTTTAGAGGAAGGTTTTCCTTAGATTAATACCTCACAAAAGAATGGGCCAACTTTTTGAGAGGCATCATCATTCCGAGATGTCCGCCTCCGGCTTATGTCAAACCTGTAAAACTTCATATCTTAGGGAATTTGTCTCTTACAAATAAATTCTTGGTCTCTAATTATAGGGTTTTGAGGTCAAGGATATACTTTTTTTATTTAGTTTTCTCCGACATTTTTTATATAAAAGTAAAAATACTCATAAAGTACCAGTCACGTTTTAAACTTAAAAAATGCAGGATTTGATATGTACATAGAGTACGTATTTCAAAACTATAGATGATACATGATAGCACAGTTTTAGTAGTAAATTACAATGTCTCCAAAGAGCTGATTACATTTCTTTTCATTTGTGGTATCAAAATAAGAAATATTGTGTACGTATATCTGAAGATTTGTCGCGGAAGATAAGTCATGAAGTTATCGGGAGGCCTCTACTAATATATATATATATATATATATATATATATATATATATATATATATCATACATTATATATATATATATATATATATATATATATATATATAATGAATATATATATATATATATATATATATATATACATACGTACTTGAAACTGGACGGCTCTTTTAAATCTGCCAAGGTTTTAATAACAGTCAATCTTATTAATCAATATATGTTACATGCATTAAATAAAATTTGCCTAAACAATTTTACTTAGAGATGATGACTTTAGCAAAGAAGCGAGAGAAAGGTGATTCACCGGAAGATCAACGTAGTTTCTGTTATTACAAGGGTAATGAGGACAGGAGTACCACAACACCAGAGGCTTGAGATAACTTGGAAGTTCATACACTTCAGTGAGTAGGACTTGATCCATTTAGTTGTCTATGACGATGTTCAGTGGGAAGGACCCAGCAATATGTTCATTCACAAATTGTATAAGTTGTAGTTATTCGGTCACGTAATAGGGGACTGGCAGTGGCTTTGAAAAGGAGAAAAGAAAATAATATGGAAATTAATTCAGGGGTTTCTAGAAGGGTACTAGCTAGAGACGAGAGAGGACAGTGGATGGAGCGACGACAATTCAGTTCGCAAACTGGGTTGTTGCGCGACAAGAACTTCTGTATTTGGTGCATGAAGCCCGAGGGCCAAAAAAAAAAAAAACAAAAAACAAATAAAATGAAATAAAATAAAATAAAAACATCGAGGGAGGGACAAAGGGCATACAATGGATACAATGAATGCATCGTATGCATTCAAGACCTAAACAGTTCACGTGGATGATCTTGCAACAAGACAGAGAATAATAACCTTCCTTGAGTCAGCCGCTGACCCCTTTGCTGTCGGACTAATACTTGATCGTTCATGATGGCGAAAACATAATTTCTCAAATATTACAGAGTAAAAATGACGACTCTTTGCTCCATTTGCATTATGTACGATTATCTGAAGTCAAGGAAATGTTTTTCGAGCACGGACGCGACGCACTAACATTCTTCAACAACATGAACTTCGTACTTTACAAAGCTCAGTCCGTAAATCTTGATTAAATTCAAGTATTATCAAATCAAGCATGATTAAGAATATTTTGTAAAAAGAGTTCAAAGACCAGGTCCTGCAAATGGCCTTTTTTTCCTCGGGTTTCATGCACCAAATACATAAGTTCTTGTGGTGCAACGTCCCTGTTTGTGAAAGGAATTGTCTTCACGTCATCCGCCGACTTTCTCACTTTTCTGTAAGTAGAACACTATTGGAAACTCCTGAATTAATTTCCATATTATTTTCGTTTCTCTTTCTTTTAAAGGCCAATTCCAGCCTACAATGACTAAATGACTGCAACTTAAACAGTTTATGAAAACACGTTGCTGGGTCCTTCTTCCCACTGAAATGAAATGCTAAATGGATCAAGTACAACCATTGGAGTGCTTGATCTTTGAAGTTATCCCACGTTCTGGTTTTGTGGTACTTCTGTCTTCATTACCTTTATTCTAACATAGAACACATTGGCCTTCCGTGGAATCATTTTTCTTTCGCTTCTTTTTCAAAGCCTTTATCTGTATGTAAAATTCTTTAGGTAAAATACATTTAATGCATCATACAATATTGTAGGATAATATATGAAAGTAACATATATTATTTAATAAGATTAACTGTTGTCTATAGCTTGGCAGATTTAAGAAATATATTCAGTTTCAAGTTTATGTATTATCTATATATATATATATATATATATATATATATATATATATATATATATATATATATATATATATATATATATATATATATTAGTAGAGGACTTCCGATAAGTCCGTGACCGATCTTCCGTGACAAAGCTTGAGATATACACAATATTTCTTATCATAATACCACAAATGAAAATAAATTTAATGAGCTCCATAGAGACGTTATAAATTGCCCATAAAACTGTGCTATTATGTATCATCTTTAGTTTTCAAATACGTACTCTATGTACATATCAAATCAATTAATTATTTAATTTGAAAAACGTGACTGATATTTTATATGTATTTTTACTCTAACATAAAACATATACGAAAAAAAAAAATAGATTTTAACATAAAATACATTTTAGCATAAAACATGAGAGCTTTGACCTCAAAAGCCTACAATTAGATGCCAAGAATTTATTAGTAAAAGAAAAATTCCATGAGATATGAATTTTTCATAGGTTTGACATAAACCGGAGGATACCAACTTGGATTTGTGCCTCTCAAAAAATTAGCCCACAATTGAGCAAAACCTTCCTCTAAACAGAAAATCCAATTCAGACCTTGATCCCGGAAGACTGGTCACCAGATCCAATAGAGGGTCCTCTACTACCATTAGAAGATACAGTTGATATTTCTTATGTCCGTCTGAACCTACAGCCTGGATGTATGATTTGGTGCTCGTTATCTACAGGAGGTTGTTGTGGTGGCTTATTTTGCTTACAAAAGCTTACTGAAAGCTTCTTAGAACAATTTTGATTAGTAAGTAGTCTAATTTGCAGGCAGCACAGCTGGAATACATTGAATTTGTATTTTAAGCCGGTCCTATGAAAAGTAACCCAAGATATCTGTAGTAGCAGGAACTCCTTCTACGATATTTTAAATTGCTTCTGGGCGATCATTCGAAACAGGAATTCGGTTCCCCAAGCAACCCCCCACTACGCCTATCTCTCTCTCTCTCTCTCTCTCTCTCTCTCTCTCTCTCTCTCTCTCTCTCTCTCTCTCTCTCTCTTTCTATCAGATATTTCTTGGGAGACAAGTCTTGGGAGACTTTAGCTACAGAATGTGAATCTGTTTATCACCTTGGTCACTTTTATCCTTTGCGAATGGTGGCACAGATCTTTATTACTTCGCTTAGTTACAGTCATCACTTCATCAGATAGATAGACAGATAGATATACAAGCAGATGCATAGATAATCTTGAGAAAAACTTATAATAAGAACTAAACATCGCAAAAGCTGGTCAGCTGCACATAATCCATAGGTAATCCTACAAGAAAGCCAAAGCTGCTTAGTTCGCAATTCAGAAATGTGATGAGCATCGACTAATGTCATAATCTCTCTCTCTCTCTCTCTCTCTCTCTCTCCTCTCTCTCTCTCTCTCTCTCTTCAAACCATATTTAGACTTGATGTACTGTTTCAGTCCTTTTATTAATGTCTCTGAACGACTTCCCTTTCTTCACTGTGACAACTGACCAGCACATTAAACTATCTACCCGGAAACTATATCGCTGTTTAGGTCAACCTCAAGGAATTGGACGTCTCAGAAGACTAGCTTGAGTCATCCAACCCACCCAACCAACGACATACCGATCGATCCCGCGAGCAAGATTCTTAACACTTGTGAAGGTGAGCTAAGAACAATCATTTTCGGGCTCTTAAATGTCAATATTTTCTTATCTTATTTCTTAGTTAGTGAAACATGGATGTAGTACACCATTTCACATCAAACACGTCATCCATAGAAACAGAAATCGATCAAGTAAGAGTTCGCAGTATTAATACACACACACACACACACACACACACACACACACACACACACACACACATATATATATATATATATATATATATATATATATATATATATATATATATATATATATACTTATTTCAAAATCTTTTAATGTGACTTACGAATAATTGAATTTGAAATAATCTGTTGTCTTTGCAAATGTCTTCAATAAGTTTATCGCCAAAACGAAAGTGAATAAATAAAACAATCAATGAAACTTCGAAGAAAATTGAACTCTCTCCAAGAGAAGGGGAATTACTGAATAGAGATTGCCATGAGAGGCCCAAAATCCCCTAAACGGCAGGGGAATACAACAAATTTTTTCACAGGAAAAACAAGGCCTGTTGTGAAGCCACTCGGACAGCACATACGTGGGAACTCTCTCTCTCTCTCTCTCTCTCTCGTCTCTCTCTCTCTCTCTCTCTCTCTCTCTCTTTGATATTAGCGTGAGACCACCAGACTTCCCTGTTCACTGACATGCAATGCGTATGGAATTCGGTGACGGATTTAAGGGAGGGGGTGCCACCTGGTCACGTGCCCACCTCACCCCGGCTCGCCCGAGCTGAAAATGAATAATAAACATTGTTTTCTTTCAATAAATCATTATTAGTAGCAAAACATTTCCTTAGCTAATAATTATTTCAATAACAACTGTACAACAACGACAAAAACCACTGTGTGTGTATATATATATATATATATATATATATATATATATATATATATATATATATATATACATATATATATATATATATATATATATATATATATATATATATATATATATATATATATATATATATGTGTGTGTGTGTGTGTGTGTGTGTGTGTATGTGTGTGTGTATGCATATATATAAATATTGATATGCCTGTGTACTGTATGTGTGTACATGTGTCATTAAGTTGCCCTTGTTAGTTTATTTGATTATGTAAAGTTAATTATATTTGTGCAAGTTCTGTTCTAAGTCGTGAAGCAGTGATTTGTTTACTTCTTTAGTCTCCTCCTTCTCACCAGTGGCACGCTCGGTTTGTCTCGCGTTGACGATTGGTTTTGTTTTTACATTCTTTGAGGATGTGTGATCCCTCCCCTGTTGAGAAGGGTGCTCGGCGGCTCTTTTGTGGTAGAGAATCTGTCCAGAGCCGTGTATGGAGGTGTTGGATGTCTTGCGGCAGCTTTTTATTAGCAGAGACTAATAACCTGCCACTGATGGAGTACCTTTTCCGTTGGAATGTATAGCCCTGTGGATTTAGCCTTCCTTCTGATCACTGGAAGGATTGACTTTACGCCCATCTTCACCTCTGGCTCTCTGCCTGCCGTAGGGACCTCTCTTTGCCACGGTAAAGTATTTGTGTCCTCAGTTTGAAGTAATCACGGCGATTTGCTGCTGCCTGAAGTGGCCGCAATAAATCAAGCCACCCTGAATTTATCTCCAGACTAGGAGATTCATAATTGGTGATAGGGATGTCAGAATGTATAAGATAGGTTATTCTTTCTTTTAGCCTGTTTCCCCCTGTCTGGACCTACTCCTTTTTATACATAAGTGTGTTGTAGACTGTCCTTGATTGTGTAAGCGTCTTTTGTTTAAGTTTGATTCAAGGGTGTTTGCTTTTATTCAATTTGTGCATTTAACCAGTTTCAAGTGTCATTTCTATCTGTTGCTTATGTATCAAACTTAAGTATTTTTCGCAGTGTTTATTTGGCCCCTTGAAGTTGTTCATACAGTGGTACGTTTCCACCCATTTTGGACTTCGTATTTGGTTTAGTGGATACTGTTATTGAAGTATTTTGTGATGTTTTTGGTGTAGTGGAGGAGTGTTCATTACACATGTTACATATATAAATGATAATGAAGGATTTCCATACCCGCCACTGCCTCTGATCGTTTATTTTGTGGTCAATTTATTTATAGTTTATTTGTCAGGCTCATCTGTCTTCCACATGTTACTCTCGTTTCTGCTTTTCATATCATTCCATTTGACTTTAGAAAAGAATAGTCATGTCATAATTCCCTGACAGACATCTTCCGTGTGATGGCGGCATGGAATTGAGCAACAATGTGACGAATTGCATTTTCAGGCCAATGTCAGGCTTACTGGAAGCGAAAAACTATGAAAATATCATCAAAAGTTCTGCTCAACATATTTCAGATGACGTCAACATATTTTGTCAGTGGGACCGTAAATATCCTTTCGAGATCAAATGCAAGTGAAAAGTGCACTCTCTCTCTCTCTCTCTCTCTCTCTCTCTCTCTCTCTCTCTCTCTCTCTCTCTCTCGTCTTTCTCTCTCTCTCTCTCTCTTGTGGGAATCGTACATCCACAATTCCCAGGTGTTTTAGATAAAAATTATTTGCATGAATTCATAATTCGGCGTGAAAGCCGGACACAACTGCGAGTAAACTACCAAAAAGGCTCTTTCTCATTTTTGTAACTTCAAATTATAATAATAGGAATTCTACGTGCATGTCATATAAATTCTTGATTATTGTTATTGTCAAAAACTGGGAAGAGAAATTTAGCACGTATTTTCATTTGCTCATAGTTGAAAACTGTATAAAAAAAATTTATATGCATGCATAGACACACACACACACACACATATTAGTTTAATCAAAATGTAATTTTCCTATTGCTTACTATCTATAAGTAATTTTTTTTCAGTGACATATTCCTTTTATTAGAATAACAGTAACATGCATAGGGCTTCCGGCACCGTTCCCCGTCCCTCCGCACTGAGCATAGAACATTATATGAAGAGAACGATCTCCAGAGTCACAGGCTGCATTTACTGCTGTTCTTTCCAGCTGAGGTGTCGAGAAACTTCTCGTTTTATTGGAAAACTTCTCACGTGACACATTCCAAGGGGGCGTTTGATCGAGACACTGCGGACCCAGACCTGTGCTTTGAAGGAAACTTCGTTCTTCGCCTTGTTGGCACCGTCTCTATTATTATTATTATTATTATTATTATTATTATTATTATTATTATTATTATTATTATTATCTTTAAAATTGTATTCGTACACGAACGCTATGATATTTTGATTTGTGCTGTAAATATCCTTTTATATTCGCGTGGAGAAAAAAACAATAATCATTCCGCGCATACGATTCGTGAAACAAGTACCTGTGTATGTAATTAAAGTCATATCCAAGTTAAGCCTTTATGTTATCTTGTTAACTGAAACAATTAACGAGTGTTCATTCTATGCTTTAGAGGAAGAGATTATACTTCACTATGGAATTCCCTGTGGGCTCTAATTCCAAAATCCAGAATTGACGGAAAAAAAACAAAATTCAAAAGCTTTCAACGGAGGAAAAAATAACTTTAAAATAAAAGTAAAAACGAGTGGCAACACTCATTGATGTGTC
>NC_061095.1:41795313-41850313 GCF_015104395.2 Macrobrachium nipponense | reverse complement strand
CTATGAAAAATTCATATCTCATGGAAATTTTCTTTTAGTAATTAATTCTTGGCATCTAATTGTAGGCTTTTGAGGTTAAGGCTCTCATGTTTTATGTTAAAATGTATTTTTTTCGTATATGTTTTATGTTAGAGTAAAAATACATATAAAATATCAGTCACGTTTTTCAAATAAAATAATTAATTGATTTGATATGTACATAGAGTACGTATTTGAAAACTAAAGATGATACATAATAGCACAGTTTTATGGGCAATTCATAACGTCTCTATGGAGCTCATTAAATTTATTTTCCTTTGTGGTATCATGATAAGAAATATTGTGTATATCTCAAGCTTTGTCGCAGAAGATCGGTCACGGACTTATCGGAAGTCCTCTACTAATATATATATATATATATATAATATATATATATATATATATATATATAGATATATATATAATATATATAGATAATATAATATATATATATAATTACATAAAATTGAAACTGAACATATTTTCTTAAATCTGCCATGCTATAGACAACAGTTAATCTTATTAAATAACATATGCATTAAATGTATTTTAACTAAAGAAATTTACTTACAGATGATGGCTTTAACAAAGAAGCGAAAGGAAGGTGATTCCACGGAAGGCCAATGTGTTTTATGTTAGAATAAAGGTAATGAAGACAGAAGTACCACAAAACCAGAACGTGGGATAACTTCAAAGATCAAGCACTCCAATGGTTGTACTTGATCCATTTAGCATTTCATTTCAGTGGGAAGAAGGACCCAGCAACGTGTTTTCTCATAAACTGTTTAAGTTGCAGTTATTTAGTCATAGTAGGCTGGAATTGGCCTTTAAAAGAAAGAGAAACGAAAATAATACGGAAATTAATTCAGGTGTTTCCAATAGTGTTCTACTTACAGAAAAGAGAGAAAGACGGCGGATGAAGTGAAGACAATTCCTTTCACAAACAGGGACGTTGCACCACAAGAACTTAGTTATTTGGTATCACGAAACCCCGAGAAAAAAAAAGGCCATTTCGAGGACCTGGTCTTTGAACTCATTTTACAAAATATTCTTTATCATGCTTGATTTGATAATACTTGAGTTTAATCCAAATTTACGGATTAAACTTTATAAAATACGAAGTTCATATTGTTGAAGAATGTTAGTGCGTCGCGTCCGTGCTCGAAAAACATTTCCTTGACTTCAGATAATTGTACATAATGCAAATGGAGCAAAGAGTCGTCATTTCCACTCTGTAATATTTGAGAAATTATGTTTTCGCCATCATGAACGATCAAGTATTAGTCAGACAGCAAAGGGGTCAGCGGCTGACTCGAGGAAGGTTATCATTCTCTGTCTCGTTGCTAGATCCTCCACGTGAACTGTTTGGGTTTTGAATGCATACGATGCATTCATTGTATCCATTGTATGCCCTTTGTCCCTCCCTCAATGTTTTTATTTTATTTTATTTCATTTCATTTTTATTTTATTTTATTTATTTATTTATTTTTTTTTTTTTTTGTGGGGGGGTGGGGGGGCCCCTCGAGCTTCATGCAACCAAATACAGAAGTTCTTGTCGCGCAACAACCCAGTTTGTGAACTGAATTGTCGTCGCTCCATCCACTGTCCTCTCTCGTCTCTAGCTAGTACACTTCTAGAAACCTCTGAATTAATTTCCATATTATTTTCTTTACTCCTTTTCAAAGCCCCTGCCAGTCCCCTATTACGTGACCGAATAACTGCAACTTATACAGTTTTGTGAAAGAACGCATTGCTTGTGTCCTTCCCACTGAATATCGTCATAGACAACTAACACAAAATACATTGATCCTCGAGTGAATCACCTTTCTTTCGCTCCTTTGTTTTAAAGCCATCATCTCTAGTGAAATTGATTAGGCAATTAGATTTAATGCAGTAACATATATTAGTAATAAGATTGACTGTTATTAAAACCTTGGCAGATTTAAACGAGCCGTCCAGTTTCAAGTACGTATGTATATATATATATATATATATATATATATATATATATATATATATATATATATATATATATATATATATATATATAAATATATATATATATATATATATATATATATATATATAATATATATATATATATATATATATATATATATATATATATATAGATATATATATATATATATTAGTAGAGGCCTCCCGATAACTTCATGACTTATCTTCCGCGACAAATCTTCAGATATACGACACAATATTTTCTTATTTTGATACCACAAATGAAAAGAAATGTAATCAGCTCTTTGGAGACATTGTAATTTACTAATAAAACTGTGCTATCATGTATCATCTATAGTTTTGAAATACCTACTCTATGTACATATCAAATCCTGCATTTTTAAAGTTTAAAACGTGACTGGTACTTTATGAGTATTTTTACTTTTATATAAAAAATGTCGGAGAAAACTAAATAAAAAAAGTATATCCTTGATCCTCAAATCCCTATAATTAGAGACCAAGACTTTATTTGTAAGAGACAAATTCCCTAAGATATGAAGTTTTGTTTTAAAGGTTTGACATAAGCCGGAGGCGGACATCTCGGAATGATGATGCCTCTCAAAAAGTTGGCCCACTCTTTTGTGAGGTATTAATCTAAGGAAAACCTTCCTCTAAACTGAAAATGAAATTCAAACGTTGATCCAGGAAGATTGATCACGGGATCTAATAGAGGATCATCCACTATGGCCTTTTAGTGAAATACGTTCCGAGTTGATTATTTTCCATGAAAGTATTCACAAGGATCTTGGAATATTCTGCTCAGTATTATTACTCTTATTTTTAACAACATTTTTATTTTATTTGGGAAACATAAAACTTTAAAGTTAGTGTTGGCTTACACCAGCGGTCAGCATTAAGCCCATTTCTTTTGTGCTGGTCATGGATGTGTTGAGTGAAGAGATCAGGAATGAAGAGTAGTGAGAGTTGTTGTTGTACACCGATGATCTGGTGATTACTGCTGAAAACGAGGAGGACCTACAGAGAAGGGTTGGAGAACGGCAATAGTCTTTAGAGAGGGGTGGCTTAAAGTGAATGTGAATAAAACAGAGGTTTGGTGAGCAGTAGAGAAGATAGAGACAGAATAGTAATACACGAAAAAAAGAGGCTCAATTATAAAACAGCAGAAAAGTTTAGATACATAGGATCTACTTTTAAGCCAAAGGGGGGAAAGGAAGGATGGGAGGGTGAAGTTGACAGTAGGATAAAAGCTGCATGGGGGAAGTAGAGAGAGGTAGCTGGAGTGATATGTGATAAGAAAATGTCAATCAAGCTAAAGGCCAAGATATATAACACAGTGATGAGACCAGTGTTAATGTATGGAACAGAAATATGGGCTCTAAGAAGAAAGAGGAAGTAAAGCTTGAGAGAACAGAGGCGAGAATACTGAGGTAGATTATTGGAATATCGCTGTTAAGAGACTGGAATATGATGAAGTAAGCAGAAGGGCAGGCTTATTAAAGATTACAGAGGTGATAAGAGAGTCACGATTGAGATGGTATGGGAATGTGTTGAGGATGTATAACGAGAAGAGAGTGAAGAGGGCTTGTGAGGAACCTGTTAGAGGAAGAAGATCGAGAGGGAGACAGAGAATTAGATGGCGAGATAAAGTAAAGGACGATATGGAGAGAAGTGGTTTGGTGGAGGATGATGCATTTATTAATAGAAGGCAGTGGAGAATGCGCATCAGGCAAGCAACCCCTTAATGTAGGGATAATGGTGGAAAGAATAAGAAATTGTTTTACGACAGTATTTAACCCTAATTGGAAATATTGGGAAATGAACGTTTGCTAACTATATAGGTGCAATATCACACTGCGTGGTAATGCTCTTCAGTCACTCATTTAATTGCTTCTAAATGAATTGAGCTCATATTTCCGTCAGTATCTTAAATGCCGTAAAAAAGGTGAAAGAGTTAGCTCAACATAAGAGATGGCCATTGCAATGAATAAACTCCAGTAATACTGCGGAATTGATATCATTATTACTATGTACAGGTGATTGCTTTCTGTGTACAAACATTATGTATTACGTGCAAGTAAAGTTAGAAAATAATAATTAAAGTTAGAAAATAATAATTAAACAAAAGAGGTTTTAGAAGTTAAATTCTGAATGCGAAAAAATAACAGAAAGTCATGACTACATGATGTTTGTTCCCTTGCATCGAAATCTCAGGTGTCACCAGGGCCAGGTGAGCTCCTATTTCCTGCTAAGGGCCAAGAAATTCACAAAATCTATTATCCCTCTGGTGACGCTGGAAATAAAAGTCATAGATATCTACGTGAACAAAATTTAGCTTAGTTTTAAAAGAGAGAGAGAGAGAGAGAGAGAGAGAGAGAGAGAGAGAGAGAGAGAGAGAGAGAGAGAGAGAGAATAGTGGCAATTTATCTTTCGAATAATCGCTCTCTATATATTAATTTCTCTTTTCACAGTCATGGTAGAACAATAGGTGTTCTAGCAGGTTTATTTCTTAGGGTAATGAGAATGTGTGCCCTTGTAAGATAGATAATAGAGAAATAAATTACATCGATAAAAGCTTTGATGCATTATCATACCCGGAATAGTTCAGAAAAAGGGCACTCAACAAAGCTAGGTGGATATTTTACATAGGAAATGTAGAGAGTACTTGAAATAAATAAAACAAGAAAATAGTTGTCATCCGTTTTATGCCTATAATTGAAACATTACTTCAAAAATTAAAGAAAGTTAATATAATTTATATATACTTTTGATAATACCGTAAACAACAAAGTATGTAAAAATAAACTGAAAGGAGTAGATGATGTAGGGGTTATACATAATTAATTACAGCAATTATTGTGGAGACAAATATGTGGGGGAAATAGGTAAGGGAATAAGGACTAGAATCTATGAACACAGAGGGGTAGTGCAGCTTAACACGTAGGGGAGAGCCATAGCTAGGCATTGTTGTGAAAAGGACTATAGGATGGATTTAAAAAACACTAGGCTTATATACAAAAGCAATCAAATCAGTCATAGAATGGTAGTGGAAGGAACACTATCAGAGTGATTAAGTGAGAGAAGGAACCTACCAAAGAAGATGCAGACTGGTTGGTGAGTTATTGGTTTAAACAACATCCCAATTATTTTATTATTGCAGCATTACTGAACAGACCTTCTATGTCAATGATGTAACAGTAACTCAAGCCGAATGAGGCTTACTTAAACATTGCTGAATCAAATTTACTCGTTCGTTCATGTGAACGAAGACCTGCAATCAAGAAATATCCAACAAACAATTTCCAGCTACCATTTACTGCAGTTACTATAATGCAAGAGCCTCTCAACTAAGGAAATGCTATCATCAACTATTTCTGTGCCCATATCAACAAACCCATAATATTTTTTTCACATGACCATTCTACCTGGTGTATGATCTCCATTTCCATCCATGATTAAGAAAAAAGTAGAAGTTTTGCCCGTTTTCCAATGATGCGTCAGCTTTCATCTTTAATGCTGGTTGGCCACATACTTGTTGATACCACTTTGTTCTAGGATGTTGTAAACATGTATCAAACATTTTCCTAACATAGTAATATTCATGCGGGAAATAAAAGTGAAGGGCGAGGGCAAACTTCTCAGTTCTGGCGAATACTTGCTCCTAGATGGAAGACTTATGTTTTTGCACATTGCCTTTTTAAAAAGATCTGGCACACCACTGGCACACTTATCTAGTTCGTCCCAACCTAGTGGGACCATGAAAGATTTCTTCCTCACAAAACAAAACTATTCAAATCACTATTCTTTTTGACAAGATCTTCTTCTTCTTCCAGCTTTTTCCCATTTTTATATGGGTTCGCCGTTTCGGATGAGCCGTTTCCATCTATTTCTATCTTGCACTTCTGCCTCATCAATTCCCTTCTCATGTAAATCTCCTCTCACACAGTCCTTCCATCTCTTTCTTGGTCTCCCTCTCTTTCTTCTTCCTTGCACCTCCACTCCCATAGTATGTCTCCCAGCGTGGTCCTCATCTCTCCTCAACAGGTGTCCATACCATCTCAGCCTCCCCTCCTGCACTTTCTTTGATACTTCCACCACCTTAGTTGACCCCCTTATGTAGTCATTTCTGATCCTATCCACCCTCTTGTTACCCCAGACATCCACCTAAGCATTCTCATTTCTGCCACATCCATCTTCTTCTGCTCTGCTTTTCTCATGCTTGCTGTTTCCGTACCATACAGCATTGCTGTTCTTACCACCTCTTGTGAAATTTTCCTTTTAACCTAAGCGGCACTCTTTTGTCACAAAGAACTCCCGAGGCCGCTCTCCAGTTGTTCCAGCCTGCCTGTACCCGATGTTTTACTTCTTCTTCCATACTTCCTCCAGCGTTAACAAAAGATCCCAAATACTTATACTTATCAACTCTCCTTATTTGCTCTCCACCAAGCTGAATACTTTCTCTATCATCCCCCTCAGTGGTGGTACACATATATTCTGTCTTGGATCTACTTATTCTCATTCCTCTGTCCTCCAGTACTTGTCTCCATCTTTCCAATTTCACTTCCAGATCTTCCCTGCTCTCTGCACACAGAACAATATCATCCGCATACAATATGTTCCATGGTACTGTCTCCCTTACTTCCTCTATTAATAAACATCCATCACTATGTTAAGATAAATGGGCTCAGAGCCGACCCCTGGTGTAATCCTACTCTCACCTCAAAACCTTCTGTCTCCCCAACACTGCCTCACTCTGGTAAATACATCCGGTACATCTCTTGTATCAATCGCACATACTTCTCTGGCACCATCTTCTCCCTCAGGCTCCTCCATACCTCTTGTCTCGGGACTCTGTCATAAGCCTTTTCAAGGTCAATGAATACCATATGTAGGTCCCTTTTGTCTTTCCCACGAATTTCTTCATTATTTGCCTCAGACAAAATATACCATCTGTTGTTCCCCTTCCTTCATAAATCCCATCTGCTCTTTACCTATTTGTACTTCTTCTCTCAGTCTAGCATCTATCATCCTTTCCAGTATCTTCAAGTGTGGGACATCAATTTAATGCCCCTATAATTACCACACTCTTGGACATCGCCTTTCCCTTTAAAAATTGGGATCAATATACTCCCACGCCACTCATTTGGTATCTTTTCCTGTTCAAGGATCTTTATCATAAGATCGTACAGTATATCCACTCCTTCATCTCCTAATGCTTTCCATGCCTCCACCGGGATCATGTCTGGTCCGGTTGCCTTCCCATTCTTCATCTTCTTCAGTGCATTTAGTACCTCTTGCCTAGAAAAACCTCATTACCATGCCAATGGTTTCACTTGCCCATCCTCTCTTATTAGTCTATTATTTTCTTCATTTAACAACTGTTCGAAATATTCTTTCCATCTCTTCACAATGTCTCCTCCTTTCTAAGCACTACACCCTCTTGATTTCTTTATTTGTTTGATGTGTGTTATATCTTTGGTGCTCTTATTTCTAGCCTTTGATAGCTTCATCATCTTCTTTAATCCTTCCTTTGTCCCCAGCTCATTATACACATCATCATACGACTTTGCTTTAGCTTGGGCTACCACCTTTTTCACCACCTTGTTTTTCTCTCGGACCTATTTCTGTCTTCCACTGACTGTGACTCTTCCCATCTTTCCTTTGCCTCCTTCTTATCTTTTACTACTTTTCTCAATGTCTTCATCCCACCACCAACTATCCTTTTCTTCCCATATGATACCAGATGTCTCTCCTAGCAGCTCCTTTCCATGCCTTCTTATTACTGCTGCATTTCGTGCCCACCATTCTTGAACATCTTCAATCCCTATATCAATATCCTCCAAAACCCTCCTCTTAAACTCTCTCGTCTTAACCCCTTCCTTCTGTAATTCGTACCATTTAATTTTTCCTTATCCCTTAGCTTTGGTTTTTCTTTCCCTTTTCAACTTCAAGTCCATACATAGCAGCCTGTGTTTGGGGGGCTACATGGTCGCCTGGAATAACTTTGCAGTTCTTGACCTCCACCAGATTTATCCTTTTATACAAGAAATAGTCTATCTGGGAGAATCTCCCCCACTCCTATATGTTATTAGGTGTTTCCCTTTTCTTCTCAAAAAAATGTGTTTACTATTGCCATGTCGAATGACACAGCAAAGTCCACTACACTCTCTCCTTCTGGGTTTCTCTCCCCAATTCCATGGCCCCCATGCACCCGCCCAATCGCTTCATTTTCACTTCCGACATGGCCATTCAAATCTGCCCCAACTATCACCCTCTCATGCTCTTCCAGTTCTTGCATTATTCCATCCATGTCTCTCCGAAATTCCCCTTCTCTTCTTCTGTGCAACCAACTTGTGGTGCATATGCGCTTATAATATTCAGAATCTCTCCTCCATAACATATCTTCAATCTGATGATACGGTCATTCTTTCTATGCACTTCTATTACCGAGTTCTTTAGTTCACTAGACAGTACTATGCCAACTCCATTTCTACCTTGTTTATTTGCTCCACTATAATAATAGCTTATATCCATCTCCCAACTCTTTAGCTTTATTTCCTTTCCACCGCGTTTCTTGCACACACACAACATCTACTTTCTTTTCTCTCATCAAGTCAGCCAATTCTCTACCTCTCCCAGTCATGGACCCACATTTAGCTGACATACTCTGAACCCAATGTGAGCTCGCTTCTTTAGCTGCACCCCGCTCCTGATGCAGTAGCCCTCGCCTTACCACAGAGTTAGGGCGATGTCTCTGTGCGTCGTTTACGGAGTACGCCCTAGCATTACCTCTTTCCATATTTCGGCTCATTCCATTTTTGTTTTGGCACAGATTTTTACAGCCGGATGCCCTTCCTGACACCAACCCTCCCTATTTATCGGGCTTGGACCGGCACCCATAAGGACTTGGTTGCCAAGATGACGTTTAGATTTCTGCAATAGTTTTATCGTTTTTCTTACAGAGCATAATTGAGCTACAGCATCACTGAGTTTTTATTTTAAACACAGTTCCTCGAACACATTTTATTCTAAGATCCTCATCTTCTGGAAAACTACAGATCAAAAAATAAAAAAGAAAAATCATTTAACTTGTACAATTACGAGCGTGTTGTGTGCACTCTCTTGCGAAGATAATATAACGTTTTGAATGATATCCTCATTTAGAAGGCTATTTCATCGTTGCTACTGCTTCTTATAAACATGATAACAGAGTTTAACAACTTAAAGTAGAATCTAAATACTGCTACTATAGTATCCAAATATGATCACTTGTACTTGATATCACCGCATATTGCAAGATGCAAGATATCGCCACCTATTGCAAGATGCAATGCAATGTGTCATAAGTGAACAAGGTAGATGAACATATCACCAACAAGTAAATTAATAAATGAAACGCTTACCTCTTGTTTTTTTCTAGTGCAATTGACATACTGTCTTCGCTAATTTTATAATGATTTTGAAAAAAATTATAAGTAAATTTTCATATAAGGTTTGTTTAATTATCTACGTGCTGGTTTTCTGTCTCCATGGTTTAAAAAAAAACATGTGCAATAGTTATAGCCTACACAATACTTTCCGATGAAATGTAATCAATAGATTTAAGGTTTTGCCGGGTCTTTGAGTGCATCTATTTGTAGCTCACGAATTAGGCATCCTTTAAAACAATAATATGTGAGCTTATGTACTTCCGATATAGATATTCGAGCAAAACTAGGCTACGGGTTTTTTTGGTATGTCACGCAGCGGGTAAGGTGAGTGTGCTTTTTGCCCTACATATGCTGACCTGGTCGGCTTCACTAATCCTTGTTATGGTGACGACTCACTTAGCCAAGGGTTAATCCAAAATTCCATCAGCTCAGGATATCAGAGCGATTAACAACTCTCAAGAGAATGGAATTCAGGACAGCCATCACATAAATGACAGCTCAACAAGAAGTAGTTCCAGAAGACAGCTGGGACCTTAACCCAGTCTGACAACCTACACATCTCTTGAGAAAGGTCTGAAAGTACTCGAGTGTGGAGTAAAATGCTATGTAGATATTTACATGTAGACAAGTTATACTCAGTAATTTTGTGGGTTTTTTTTTTCCATCTTCAGAAGAAAACCGAAAGAAGTTTTTGTTTGGTTCAATCAATCTATTCTTTCCATGCTTCCATTTACCTTCATTAATACAGGTTTTATTGAAAATAATCGCTATTTCAGCCGTGTTTATTTTGTATAGAAGTTTCTCTATTCTTCTTATTACTGACTTTTCTGATATACTCAAAATGGTTATTAAAACGCCGAATGTGGGAGTCATGTAAAAAAAAAAAAAAAAAAAAAAAACGTTGTTTTTGTCAAATTGAATATATCATGCAAAATGCAGTAGAAATTGGATCTTAAGCCTAATCGACAAAATATACTAAATGACTCAATCTGCATTCCTCTTGCTTAGGGGCATCTGCCTTTCTCTCTCTCTCTCTCTCTCTCTCTCTCTCTCTCTCTCTCTCTCTCTCTCTCTCTCTCTCTCTCCTCTCGCTTCATGTAACGTTTCGTCCTTTAAACCCGGAAGGACATCGTCGGGCAGGTGTTGTGGGAATGAAACTCTTACAGGAGTCCTACAACATATATAGTCTGTTGCACAGCACAGGGTTTTAACGACGAAATCTGATCAGCCAACCGGCTCAGCTGCTGATCCCTTGTTGGGGAATACCCCAAGATTAGAGGTGGGTCCTATGCAGACAATGAAGAAGTTGCTCAAACCGTCGTAGGGGAAGGGCAGCTCTCCGTGCATGACGTCACTACTTGCCGAGTTGTCATTGGCTAGTTGCTGTTGTGTGACGTTATGCCCGATTTAGTCTGGTGTTTCTCGATCAGGGGTGTCTTGTTTGGTGGCTGTATCTGGTGTGGTATTATTTAGTAATAACATGTCTTTGTCTAGGTTTCCCCATATGCTAGTAGGGAGTAGGAAGGCCTCTTGAGTAGTATTCAAAGAGGGCTTCTTGTCAAGGATGAGGATGGCTTCCAGCAAGCATAGTCTTTTTGAGTCTGGGGCATCACCCATTTAGTATTTTAATAGCCAATTTGGATACAGGAAAAAAAGTCAGTAATAAGAAGTACAGAGAAACTTCTATATAAGATAATCGCTGCTGAAATAGTCATTATTTTCAATAAAACCTGTATTATTGAAGATCTTCTTCCAGTAAATAATGATAATAATCAGAAAAATCTTTTTTCGCCCTTGATGATTTTAGAAATAAATGGACAAAAATGGTTGTGTAAATAAAGAATGGGTTTACTTTTATGAGAGAGAGAGAGAGAGAGAGAGAGAGAGAGAGAGCATAAATTCAAGGGAAAGCCGAGCAGCTGTAATTCATCTTAATCCAGGCTGTTAAGGAATTCGTGATGGAGCAACTAAGGTCACGCTTCATGGTTAACCCAGGTCAAAGTAGAGCGAGGAGAAGCATAAAATTTTTTCTTTTCTTTTGTTTTTGTTTCTTTTCCTTTAGATTTATTTAGCAAAGATCCTTTTTATCCAGAAGAGAGCAGCCTTTATGTGGTTTGGGTCTTTACTGAAAGGTGTGGATAACCTTCCTTTTTATTCTTTGCAATATATCATTCTTAGCCTCCTGGACGTGAAAAGAGACGACCATTATCTGTCAATCAGTTACATCCCATGTCTTCTGATTAGCAAGTTCAGTCATCTTTTAATCTGGTCAGTATTTGGATGGGTGAATGGCCTAGTTGATACAGATGGTCTTACATCATCGGGGGTGGAGGAATAGAGCTGATAATCTCTTACAAAAATCAGAGCTTATAAACGGAAAAGTAATTACCTCTTAGGACATATCTTACGCAAAGAACGTTTTGACATACACACAAAAGAATGAGAGAAAACTTTCTTGTTTTATTTTGGAGTTAGAGAGAGAGAGAGAGAGAGAGAGAGAGAGAGAGAGAGAGAGAGAGAATCGAATCCATATATATTCATAGACACTATTAATCTACATAGGATCATGATTTAATTCTAAATTGATTATCAAATAATTAGTGAACCTAGAGAAATTATCTCTCTCTCTCTCTCTCTCTCTCTCTCTCTCTCTCTCTCTCTCTCTTTCTAACTCCAAAATAAAACAAGAAAGTTTTCTCCCTCTCATACTCTCTGGGAGAGAGTATCATATACTAATTATGACTTATTCCATGCAATACTTTTGCCTCCTCTCCCTACCACTCTCCCTGTAACTGAAACGAGGAGTCCACTATCTCTCGTGACACATCCATTGTCGGGAGGAAGTCTGCGCCCTCCGATAAAAGCGTCTCTGAAATGCAAACTCCAGTCGAGGGAGAGAGTCAATAGAAGCCTTTTTCCCTCGAATGGAGGAACCAACTCAATTCCCTTTCTGATGAACCTTCCAGCAGATGCCCCAAATATCCTCTGAAATAGAATCATTTTCTATAAGCGACAGTAGATGTACTTAATACTATAAAGTGGCCGTTTATAATTATCAAATATTTGATAATCACTGAAGTTTTTGTAAATCAGCGAGGCAATATTGATAATATTATCAAAATTTAACAGGCATTCGTTCAGTCTATGACTGAAAAATATTAGTTAATTAAAATAACAATTCATTACAGGAAAAGAAAATTGCAGATAATAACAGTCCAATTAAACGCCTAGACATTCAAATTAACTCAACAAAATTGTTAGGAATTCCTTTAATTTCCGAACTTTTCAGTACAATAACCATAGGCAAACTAATAAAGAAAATTCAATATTAATTCCTAACAGTTTCACTCTGCAGCATAAACAGAATTCTATTTCGTAAAATAATTGAATATTTATTAGCAACGTTTTCTGTTCCCTATTCCAACCTATTTTTAAATGCTTAGTTTAACACAGAGGGGCTTTAACATTTCCATAAGCCCTTGTCCGTTCATACCTACTGGAGAATTTTATTATTTGAATTCTATTTTATAATTATGCAAATCTACTACTTCGTACGCTAATATATGAATGGAAATGGACCACAGCTTTATCATCAAAAGTTTCTAATTTATTTATGTAAAAATGGATGTATGTAAATATGTGTGTGTATGTTCCAGCATAGCTCTGGAACGCATCGAACAATTTCAACCAAACTTGGTTAACATGTGTCTCACCATCTGGAAATGAATACTGTTATGGTAAGACATCACTCATATCAAAAGGGGGCTAGAGCTGTGTGTGTTTTGGAAGGGGTGAAATGTAAAAATAACAAAAAATGACAGATATTGTTGTCTCATCCATAGTTTTCAAAGTACACTAGACATGAAGTTGAGACAGGCTCAATGATGCCCTTTAGGTCCAAGTTCAGCACCGATAGGAAAGGGGGTGAGAAGAGTTGAGAAAGGGGTGACATGGATAAACACCTGAAAAAAACAGATATCAATATTGAATCCATAGTTTTCGAGGTTTCTGAGAAGAATACTCCCAATGCCCTTTAAGGCCAAGTTCAGCAACGATAGGAAGAGGTTGAGAAGGAAGTGGGAGGCGGGTGACATGTAAAAATAAATGAAAATGGCAGATATTAGTGACTAATCCATATTTTCCGAGGTCACTGAGATGAATATTGACACTCCTGATGTCCTTAAGTCCAAGTTCAGCCTCAATAGGAATGGGGTGAGAAGGGGTTGGAAGTTAGTGACGTAAAATTAACCAAAAACTGCAAATATTTGTGGCTAATCCGTAGTTTTCAAGGTTGCTGAAATGAATATTGATAACCCCAAAGTCCTTCAAGTCCAAGTTCAGCCCAAATAGGAAAGGCAAGTGAGGAGGGCTGGGAAGGGGTGACATGTAAAAATGTACGAAATAACAACGATTAGTTTCTAATCCATACTTTTGGAGGTCGCTAATATGAACAGTAACACTCCCAATGGCCTTTTAAGTCCAAGTTCAAGGGGTGAGAAGTGGTGAAATATAAAATGTCAAAAATGCTGAGCAATGTAACTGAAGGAACTATCTTAACAGGAAAGGGAGAGAGTAGGGGGATGTTGGGAGGAGAGAGAGAGAGAGAGAGAGAAGAGCGAGAGAGTTTATCGGTTGTCATTCAGTTTCCCTTTCTGTTGGGAAATTATAGAGACACCAGAGAGATGAGTAACCTCTTTTTCAATATTAATACCTAGAAAAGAAAACTTATAGAGAGCAAGTATCTTGCATCAAAAGCACAAAATTAAATGACACCAACTGCGAAAATGAGCTCAGAAGATATTTTAAAAGCAAGTTATAAACCATAAGAATGATTAAGTAATAACACGTATAACTGCAAAAATTTTTGTTCATTACAATTAATTTTCCTCTACAATAAAAGGAGTGAAATGATAATACATTGATTGATTATTCATTACTTGATCATTATTTACAAACAATAATGAATGACGGATCATAGAAAACAGTTAATAAATCAATAACTAGAAGAAGTTTTTACTGGAACTAGATTAATAATGATAAAATCCCATTGAATGGAATCTAAAATATTTCTAAAACTCTGTAAGAAGATAAAACGATTCTTTTTGACAGGAACCACGAGTCTTCATAAATCTAATAAAGTTCCTCAACAAAGGGATAAAGGGCCTTTGGGCCTAAGTCTCTCTATGGATCTTCATATCTATTTAGGAACTTCCTACAGACCGTCAATGTCTCCTGGAAGCTTATTGGAAGAACCGTCATCTGATAAGACTCCCAGATTATATCGTTATTTAATGATGAGACTCCTCAAGGGATACTTAATATTGTCCTGGATTTTAATATATGTCCTCACATTCATATATATTTTTTTCGTATCCTTATATTCTCAGTAATATAACACGCTGGTCATAAAATATTTCTAAACTACTGAGATATATAATATCTATAAAAAAAATAGTATAAGTTTCTTGAAGTAGAGAAAAAGTAAAAAATGAAAGCGAGGGAGCGATGTTTGTTCAGATGTGTCATCTGTGAACAGAATTTCACTTCACAAATGGAGAACGAGTCTGGGAGAGAAATAATGAACGACTGCATCGATTTTAGACGGCACTACACTTCCTCTTCTCGCCTTCCACTAAAGGTATTCTCTCAGCCAAGGACGAAGTGAGAGTGTGTTTTTGAGATGTCATTCATATTTATGAATGCAATATTTCCATTTTGTGTTTTTTATACTGTATAGAATGTAAATATGTATAAAAGTGATTTGTGAAATTTATGAGGCAAAATAAAATGCCCTACGCTCTCAGTTTCTTTTTCATTCTCTCTTACATGAAAAAAAAAATAATATTGACAAATTGAATTTCAATAGAATCCTTCCATCTTTATCTGTTACCAAATATGAAGCCAAGGATAAAAATGTTTTAGAGAAATAAACGGGCCTAAAAGTATCTTCTGAATCAGTAAGAAGAGAGCCTCCCAGAAGGCGTGTAGGTTCAAAGTTCGTGTATAGAACGTGTATGTATGTATGTATATATATAGATATATATATATATATATATATATATATATATATATATATATATATATATATATCAGATATATATATATATATATATATATATATATATATATGCAATGTCAGTTTAACCTAACAAAAAGCAAACTGACGTAACAGTAAGCGATCTCCCCCTACACACGACGTGCCTAAGATTTTCACATTAAACCAAATCTCATTAATTATGAGATATTCCTCATTTTATTACGTGTCTTTTATTAAGTGTGACACTACGATGACGTAATTCCTACGTCCGAAATGATATATGAAGGTTTAGGAACATTTACGTGGATGTAAAACGATTATGAAGCTTCGCCCTGCAATAGAATTTCCATCGTGTCAAATGAATGTCATTTATTGCAGTCATTTTATGTGGATAAATGTCTTCCTACTTTATGATCGTATGTTGGTAGGCATAAAGCCTAATTTTAGATTAGAAATAATAATATAATTTCTTGCTTTTTTGTCATGATGAAATATATTGCTTGTGATAATTTTTGTCTTTTAATTTATTTGCATCTTGTCTGTAAACAATAAAACCAAATGCTTATTACAGAATGCAATACGATGCTTACATATGCATGAACTGGAGGTCTTTTTGTGCTTTGATATTCAATATAAATACTGAAATATTTTCTGAATCAACAAAACTTTGTTTATTTTTACTATTTTTCAAAACTGGTGGTAAGAAATTAAGTATCTTTTCCACAAGTAGTTTCCCATTTCTCAAAATTATATCTGCTCCATTTTGTACAGTTTGTGACTAAGAGAACTGGCATGGATTAAAGAAAGAATTTTCCCACTTCATAATGATATAAGGTTTGTTATGCATAAGAACTGTGAGTACAAACCTTTTACCTAAATGGCAATATAAGAACTATGAATAGACACTTACAGAGGAACGCTCTTTATAAGCAAAATTTTAGAAATGTAAAGTTTGATTAATTTAATAAATAAAAAAGGGAACTGATAATTTGCAACATATTTTTTTAATATACAGTACAATTATACATGGCTTGAAATATATTCTAAATCACTCATGTGGAGGGATGGGGCTATTCATTTTTTTTTTTTTTTGCGATGGTAATTAGTAATTTGAAAATCGTTTTATTTCGTATATATTTAGGAAATTGTCTTGGACATTAAAGATATATATGACAAGACAAAGAACTTCAATACTTGAGCAGTTAAGGAAAACAAATCCGTAGTTATGGAAAGGTGAGAATAAGGACATCTTAGTTTAAACCTAAGTTACATACTAACACATATCTTAAAATCACCTGTCTTCGAATTCTCTTGAAAAGAAGTGGCCTCACCAGCAATCGGGAATGGCTAACTTTTTTTTTTTTTTTTTTTTTTTTAAATAGATTAAGATACGATGTTTACGAGACCTCTGAGATTTCCTAATTTCCTTTCTTTTTCCCCTTAAGAATGAGAGTTCTGTGAACTCTCGTCTAAAGAGCTCAGGTAACATCCTTCCATCTAAAATCAAATAAAGAACTCGATAGGGCTCCACTATTTTCCCAGGAGATGGAAAATTCCTCCTGTTCTCGGCCTCCTTCCTTTTCAGTCACAATTCCTATGTTGTTTTAATCCGTTTTCGATTAAAATTAAGATATTAGCAAAGTGTAAAGTCTCATTTAGTTGACATTTCCAAAATTAGTACACTTTCCCATCTAAACAGTGGTTTTATAAAAGAGATCTCAGGATCCTTGTCCATGATCTGCATACATTCATACATCCATACACGAGAGATAAGTGATGGAATGGAATATGGAAATATGACTATATAATACAGAATCAAATAATGCTATATTACGAGTTTTAGTTTACAGAATTTCCTGTTGTGCGAGAGTGCGAAATAGAGAGAAATATAACAAAGGGTATTGTCGTTTTGTAATGCAAGGGATAATACAAATTTACAAAATTCAAAATTTTGGAATTTTCAACCTACGCAATTGCTGACTAATGGCATGCAGACTATGGCCAAAAATGTGAGAGCACACCCCTTTAGAATAACCAAAATAATTAACAAAGAAAAGGACTGAATATAACACGTACACTGTTCATAAATTAATATAATTTCTAAAAGGGAAATGAGAAGATATACAATTACAGGAGAATTAACTAGCTCTGTGGAACTGATGACGTTGCTTCTATTAATAGCAATGGCAAGGTAAAGTGCCAACACAATGCAAGCAAACACTTAACATACAAAATCAAAGTATGGACAAATAGGTACTGGGAGGATTGAGTAAATGGCACAATTGATTCAAAGGGCAGGCACACAATGGGGCAGTTTACATGAATCTGTAAAGTATCCCGGTACGAAATATTGGTAACTGTTAGGCAAAAGTTATACAGCAAATGTAAGACTTCTCAGAAAGATTAATTTTTTTATGCTACTTGAAACTGCTCTAGCTTAACAGTTATTTTAGAGTAGGAACATTTTATCAACGTTATAGTTATATCTCTCACAAATCTCATAGGGAGACGGGAATATAGGAATGGGAATGGAGTGAGCTAAAAATAAGAATGAGCGCTAGGAATAGGGGTGAAGAGCTAACAGAACAAAGAGTAAGAAAGAATTCTTCAACAATCACGAATCAAGCTAGGAACGTTCGTTAACCAGATTCGTTAACAGAGTCTCAGCACAGTTCTTGATCTTACTATATACTATTAAAGCCACTTCAGCGTCAAGGTGATGCTTCAAGGAGAGTGGTAGGCAGAGTCGTTAAACGCCAGACTGCCTCCGGGTATCATGTACTGCGACAGAGCTGAAGTCGAAGAGCAGAGTCAACTGCCGTGAGTACTCTATCACTATCAGAGTGATATCTCCAGGCTGTGGCAGATACGATTTGATAGGCCAAACCAGGCCATATTTGTACCCAAATATTTGAACCTGTGGCATCCTGTCCAAATTGGATATTGTTGTTCTCAAAACCCAAGTCCAAGTACGTTGAGAGGCAATTCGTCTCGGCTCCTTCGTCTTCGCTCCTAGTCTCCTACGGTAATCTGAAAAGGACATTTGAAGAGAGCAGGAAATTGCGAAATAGAGAAGACTATACAAGTGCAGGTGGTTCGAGAGAGGTCAATGGGTATGCAGGTGCAAGGAGGCGGGGTCGGAAACTCGAGGATCCGACTACAGTGCTAAGGACCGGGTCAGGTAAAAGGGAGGCGAGGTCAGGTAGAAAGTTAGAGATAATCCAGAGACCCCCTCCCATGAGACGTGTGAACTTTAGCAACTTGGCAGGAAGTTCTTATCCTAATACCTGTTCGCCAAATTAAACTGGGATCATATTACAATAGAAAAAGGGGCGTGAGTCCCTTAGGTGTAAATGACCCTATCGTGGAGGTCTTGATATCAGGTCAGCAGCCCACCCTGACGGGGTATGACACTTCATTTGTCATCCAGAAACTAATCCCAGGGAGAAGCCATTATAAGGGTTTACGTCTTCCTTTGTTGTAGAATGTAAAAGGGAGAAAACTGCTAAGTCAAAATTCTCTCCATCGATCCCTTATACGATCGCAGTGAAGAAGGAAATTAACAGCTAGTTCAATACAGATAAATAGGACACTCTACAGCTCGCTTCCTTCTTCATATCTTGAATTTTACCTTACCAGCTTAATCTATTTTCTCAAAATTCACGTTTGCCTGAAGAAAAGAAAGATAATCCAAAATGGATTATACAAGAATTATATAATGAAAAAGGTTTCCTTCACTTTGGAACACTGATGATTATAATAATAATGAAAGAAGGGTCTCTTATCGGAAGGAAGATCTCATTTCACTCATAAACGAGATTGCGCTGAGCTGAGGATGTGATATTAGTCATAAGTTATAACATATCCTAGGAGTCAGTAGTTAGATATAAGTCTATTAATACAGAAATGCTGAAGGTTAGCAGAGGTCTAAAACGCCGATATTCACCACAACTCAAGCAGAAACTCTCTTCCAAATGAGAATTTAATTAACTTGTTAATCAAGTGGCGAGTATGTTGATCATAAAAGTAAAAGCAAACAGGTAATGTTTTCTAATGCTTTCAATGCGTTAGTTAATATATTGGACTTCTGTGTTAATTTGACCTTAATATCAATAATGTGTTTGTTTTTTCCCCTCTTCACATTTAACTGTTATTAGAAAAAGTATGGGATTCTACTGGTTATACTGATATTAAATATGCAAATGATAGATGCTGCTCTCTTCGTCTCAGTAATTGGTAATTAACTTGTTCAGTGCAAGACAGCAACTTATGAAGACTTTACTTTAATCAGTTATGTCTGTTCAGGCGATCACAGAAGACAAAGAAGAAGAATTATGTAAATAAATACATCCTTTCCTCCTCTTCTTTCGAGTATTTTAAAGACTGAACAGCAGAAGAAATACAAAAAGAAGGAAGTCAGAGAAATCAGAGGAGTAAAGAGGAGGTGGTTTGAAATTCCATCTCCACTCCACTTCCCGTCTCCCGTAAGGTGCCTCCATAATCTTTATTTTTTTTTCTTCCTGCAGTACTCATTGTTCACCATTCAGAAAACACAAAGAATACTCAAAGAGACAGGTAAAGAATCAGTGAATAATTCTGATTCAGTTCTAAGTACCTTTTGCCTTTTTGCTCTTGACAAAGAGTTGAAGAAATGGGAAAAGAAGAGACTAATGAAACATAAGGATCTCTTTCCACTTCCTTTGATTTTAGCCTCATCGTATCTTCGGTCTGCCTAAGCTATACTCTTTTTATGCATAGTCATAGCACATTAAGAAAACATATTTTCCATTAGGATTAGGTCACTTTGTTCTTTTCGAAAGAAAATATATGTTTTTGTGTGGCTGTGTGTGTGTGAGGTTTTATGTGTGTCAGTCTTGTGTGTGTGTGTGTGTGTGTGTGAGAGAGAGAGAGAGAGAGAGAGAGTGCAACCTTTCAAGTTGTATGTTATGTTTCCATCAAGATAATTTGAATATACTTGAATATTCATTATAATCGTATATATGACCTGAATTATTTTCATAGACGTCATAATAATAAGCTACTTGTTAGCAAGATGAATACAGATTAATGATTCTCGTATTCGTTTTGGTCCTTTTATTTATTGTTCTTATTTTTATTCTTTTTATCCTACACGAGGAATAGTGCACTGATATGAATGATGCTGCATCTTATACTTATTTTTTTTTATTCGGTACTTCATATCCCAATAACTCTGAATGCTTACACAAATGCATACATGCATTCATACAATAATGAACACCAAACAGGTATGCATATAAATACAAAATGTGTATTCCAACGAGAAAGCTTTATAGCACATGAAATTAAAGGGAAATAGCACGCTTGCATAGAATTTCTTCTCTTTCTCTCTCTCTCTCTCTCTCTCTCTCTCTCTCTCTCTCTCTCTCTCTCTCTCTCTCTCTCTTCTGCTCTGCCCATTTACTTATGTGAAGGATGACTGTGATCTCTGAGTATTCCACCCCAGAAGAGCACTAGGAAACAGAATACGGGTTTTCAGATGCGAGGCCTCATTCAATCAAGCGGTTTTATTACGTGATCTGCCTGGCTTTACGATCTCATCTTTCCCTCCAAAACACTTCTTTCAGGCTTTTCTTAGCCGATGAAGACGTCGAGCCATAAATGTTTCGAGAAAAGACTCCTTAGCACTAAAGACGCGGATAATGATACTACAATTCGCACTTTTAAAGCAATGACACTAGTCTACTGCTACGATCTTTCGAAAGGTCATCTAATGTAAACCTCACGGCCCAAGCTACTTCACGTACTGTGTCTGTAAGGAAGATTTTCAAGACAATCTTAAGACCTCAGAAAGAGGAACAGATTTTCTAAAAGGGGTGAGCATTGAGAGGAATAAAAGAGGAAGTTAATTTCTCATACCGCTTCGCCAGGTATCTCATGTTTAAAAGCATATATATATATATATATATATATATATATATATATATATATATATATATATATATATATATATATATATATATATATATGTGTATATATATATATATATATATATATATATATATATATATATATATATGTATATATATATATATATATATATATATATATATATATATATATATATATGTGTGTGTGTGTGTGTGTGTGTGTGTGTGTGTGTGTGTAAGAGTTAACTCTGATAGCAAGTCACCTCAACCTCCAACCTTGCTTTTAATCATAACATAGCATTTGTTGCCACACTGATACCTAACGAAGGGTATAAGAAATTAACTCCTTCTTTATTTCTCCTAATGCTCACCCCTTTGGAAAATCTGTTCATCTTTCTGGGCTCTTGAGATTGTCTTCAAAATCTTCTTTTCAGACAATGCCATCGGAATCGAAGCCTGCTTCAAGGTCGTACTGCGTGTGACATCACCAGACTGGTAAAGCCTCACTGGTTCTTGCTACAGAAAATGGGAAATCATAGATATGTGACCAGACGTCATGTTGGCAGCTGAAGCAGGATGATCATGATATCGCCCCCATCTTGTGGAGCAAAAGATAATCCCTGAGTTCATATAAGAGGGAGGACCGTTAAGAAAGCTCTCAGAAACACCCCACGTATGCTGGCTGCATTGTCTCTTTATAAGCTCCTGCATTGAGTTTTCCCACATAGTCCTTCATATGGTCACCCCAGTCAATTTAACAATGCATATTTCCATTAACATATCCCTCCACACAGTGGGCATCTCGACCAGGCTCCATTTTCGCCCGTCTGCGGTAAAGTCTTGATCTGAAGTTATTTTCAATCTACTATGAGATTCAGGGTCTCTGTAACGCGGTTTTTTGGACTTTGCTCCTTGTCAAAGCATCGGATGTAGCTGAAAGTTGACATATGTATATTTTACAACCACACACAAATTTTGTCAGCATTATCAGTAACCTAAACCCTATAGTTTTAATTTTTATGGAGTAAAAATGATCTAGCCGACGCCATGGCCAATGATTACGAGCCAAGAGTCGAAAACATTCATTACGTAAAGCAAGGTAAACAAACACCTTTTGACTAAATGTTGCCCGCCCATCCACCAGACAGAAATTCCATCGGCTCTGAAACCCAAAGACTTTATGAATGGCGGAACGATACATAGATGTGGGTGGGGTATCAGTGCTAGCGTAGTAATACTACTGTAGCAGTAGTGCCGCAAACAGTATAGCAGTAATATACATGAATTAAACGTTTAGACCAACTGCTGGGATCCTTGAGGATCATTTAGCACTTCTTACAACTACTCGAGAAATTAGTTTTTATAGCCAGAAGTTAAATTTTCTAATCCAACAATGCCCATGGTAACCTTAAGTGTTATCCTGAATTATAACGAGGCGAAAGTGGGTGAGCCTCATGAAGTCACCATTCTGACGATAATTATTGGTGAAGGTTTAAAGCCAATATACGGTACCGGCTATTTTTTTCAGTAAATAGGTAGATAGCCAATAAATAAATTGCTTGACATTGGATATAGCAGTTATCAAATCAAGCTTGTCTACTATGTTTTTGGTAATTACCAACTATTCCCTACATCTGGTCAATCTGATTGTGACCTATAAAGTAGACTGTAATTTCTTTTGAAACTTATTTTGGGAGTTAGACTAATAATCGAAGTGTTTTTGTATTTATTAACATATTTTGTTTGTTTGTTTTCATTTATGACAATTATCAGTGGAGAGGTTCCAGAGTTCATAAAGGTGTACTGCTTTGCTTGTATTTAAATTTGTATGTCATTGTTGCCAGAGGTTTAGCCTTCGTTACGTATAGCCAATCATCCATCGAGAAAGAGGGAAGAAATGCTGTCATAAGTTACGTAACGAGTGCGTTCGAAACCTTTTCTCTGAGTAAGTTGGCCCGTCTTCAAAAAAAGGTCACTTTTACATTATAAGTACCAAATTTATTCAACCTACGTAGTGCAGAATACACTCAAAATTTTATGTGTTAATATAATATGTATTCTGAATAAGCGTTATATTTATGAAATGCATAGATTAAAAGTTATTGCGAAAAAAACCGTGTTACAGAGGGCCCTGAATCTCATAGTAGTCAAATGTTCCTACTCTTATAAACAATTCCAATGTCGTTTCAAAGTGCGCTCTCGCACAATACCTTGGCTGAGTAGCTCAGTGTGTAAAATTGACGTAAGCTATTTTGCATCCCGTAATTGTGTGTGTCTTCAGCTGTGGAAACATTCAGTTCGTCTTGTGTCTTTCACAGTGGTAATAGCCACTCCAGTTTTACCCAACGGTGTCTCTTTTCGAAAGGATCATACCATCATTTTTCAGTGTTACGAATTCTGTTAACGTTAATCACTCGCCTGGACTCTTTTAGCCTGTCTGTTTAAATTCCTAATTTATCTGATCTAATGTTAAGTTTTATATACAACTGGGTGTTTAAAGTAAAACCTAAGTGTATGTGTCGACTTTCCCCTTGTTGGCTTAAGGCCCTCAGCCCGTTCTTAATTCTATTAATGTTTTCGCCTGGCCATATGATAGAAGCCAGAGCCATTATACTTACGGTAAGTTATTTGCTCACCAGTTAGAAGACGCACACAATTACGTAGAGAAAATAAAGCAGCATCTGCAGTGATATAGTTGCAAGTAGACATTTGTTTTTATATTTTTCATACAAGGTGATCATCAAATTACAAGGTTTTCAGGTAAACCTTTTCACCGTTATTGTGAATATGATTAAGTGAATTTCTGTTCGTTATTTTTCCAAGTATACATAAACAAAGACACACACATGCCCACACACACACACACACACACACACAAACATTATATATATATATATATATATATATATATATATATATATATAATATTATATATATATATATATATATATATAGCTATAACGAACAGAAATTTATCTATTCATATACAATTCGGTGAAATGTTTACTTCAAAGCCTCCAGATTTGATGATCACTCCGCATGAAAGATACAAAGCAATTGTCTACTTGGAACTGTAGCACTGCAGATGTTGCTTTGTAGAGGACAAAGCGACGCCTGACACAGTAATCCTCAACAATGCACACGACTCCGCTTTCAGCAGCTGTAACAGAAGAGGAAATCGTCTGCATTTTGTCTTTCAATTTAAACTGAGTGACAGAAACAATTTCGTATTTAGATTATTATTCAAAATGCAAACATGTCAAGGAATTTCAAAATATCAAGTGGAGTGTTTTCTCGAAAGACTTTACATTTTTCAGAACTCAGAGTCGATTATTGTCGTTCAAAAGTATTTCTATTTCCCTCTCCACTTACAGCTGAGACTATTAAAAATGACATTTTCATTCTGGTGATGTTTTTCTGATCGCTACATCAAATAAACACTGATTGTCTCTTCACTGTTCATATCAGTCTTTGGATATTGCCTGAGAGAGAGAGAGAAGAGAGAGAGAGAGAGAGAAGAGAGATTGAGGAATGAGAGAGAGAGAGAGGAGGCACTCATTCGTCCATGTAGAAAATTCAGTAAAAAAAAAAACGGGGGTTAGGGTGGGGGGACGGCACTTAAATTTTGTAAAAGAAATTAGTAAGAATGAAAGGTGCCCCATAATTCCCACAGGTCTGTCACATCTAGGTAAAAAATGACGAGTTTTCTGCTCACTTATTTCGGAAACAGGTTCTCATCTCACACATTTGCCAAACTATTGAAGTCCCCTTTAGCGAAGTTTAATGAAATTTCTTTTTTTCTTATTTCCTCAGTCCATTTTGAGTGTCTGTTTAATCGTTTTCTTTGGGTGATTCGCTGACTATCCCTCTCCCTTTTTCCAAGCCTGTTCTTTCTTTCATTATCTTTCTGCTTCCCTTTGGATTCCACTTCTCGAGAACATCGAGTTGATCGTTCCATCTCGAGTTGATGATTCCATCTGTGCTTGTGCTGTAAGAGACGTTGCATCTTTCTGACTAAATTAATTAGTCAGTGTATAAAAAAAATTTGTTACAATGAACGAACTCGCCCAAGGTAGGGATGGACTAATTTACTATTTTCCTAATTATACCCCGTAAAATTATTTTGAAAATATCGGAGAAAAGGGAGGATAGGCAGTTCTGGTGCTAAACAAGGATATAAAGTTGATGCTAGCATGACAAAATAACCAGGCATTTTATACTGACTAAATGGAACAGGGAAGGTTAATCCCTGGATCTAAATGAGAAAGATGCCTGAAAGAATTTTCAAAGGACATAAATAGTTTCATATCTATATTTCAAATAAATATTATTTTCCCACGACCTCCAATATACTGTCATGCTTAGTTCGTTTATAATTAGGGATGAATGAACTAATTTTACATGAAGAAACTTATTATAATTTGCGTTCTAGAATAATATTCGCATGAAAAAAGACCTCTTTCTTTGCATATCTACGTAATAAATGCGTTGTCTGCTCCTTTACAGAGCTATGTAAATCACTTATGTTTTTATAAAGATTCCACCCGAAGTGTTTTATCTGCTGATGAATAATCTCATCTGTATCCAGTGGTATATATATCTCAGAAATGGTTCCTTATTTATTGACTGCTTTTGTAATACATATTTCTTGAAGCGCTCTCAGAAAAGCCCCTTCGTTTCTTGAAGCACAAGACTGGATGTTTAGAAACATTAATGGTGGTACATCTACGACTCATCGACTGCTACCAATTATTCGGCTTAGCAACCGTTATGTCAGCAAGGATGTGTTAAGGTGAATTACCAGTGTGATAAGGCCTATGATTTGGAGGTCTTGGGAAAATCACAATAAAAATCACATTTATTATGTACAGTTATCATGTGATAGTATTATGTTAAGAGCTACAAATAATTAAATAGAAAATTCTGTATTTAATAGAAAAATAAAGAGCACAAAATAAGTTTGTGGCTAAATCTGGATGGTAATAAAAAGAACCTGCATAGAAACGAACAAAATCTTAATTTTTTTACCACTAAATATCATTCCATAACTTCAACAACTGTTTTGAAGTACAAAATGTTGATGGATCTTCCTGTAATTTTCAATACTTGACACTATATCTAAATTTTTGTTACTACTTACTTTTCAAACTATTTGCAGCCATGGTGTGAAGCATACTTCTTTCATTAACCAACCCTCAAAGCCTGGAGTCGTACATGAGAAGGAAATCTGGAATTCATGAAGGGAACCCTGTTTGAAAAGACCAGAAAGAGCTGTGCGGTATTTCTCATAAGTTGAGGAAACTAAGGCGAGAACCAGAATTTATACCAATTCCTAACATTTTCTGATTTCATTTTATATGAGTCGTAAACCCCATGCAACCATTCTATAATTCATGTAGAGAAAATTCTATAATGATAGAATGCTATTCTAAAAATAAAAACAAAATAATGTGTGTGTAAAAATATGATACAAACATCAAAATATTTCAGTGAAACATATTTTTGATTGGCGAAATAGAACTTGGAACTCTTGGATAAAAATTACCATTGGTAGTCGATGAACTTTCTGAAGCTTTAAGTTTACAATTTGCAGTTCTTCTTCTTCTTCGTCTTCTTCTTCTTCTTCTTTTTATTTATTTATTTATTTATTTTTCCTCTTCTTATTTATTTTTTTTTTTTTGGAAAGAGTCTTTCCTTTGACACTTCTTCAGTTTTTCTTACATAGGGTATGGGGATATTTGAGGATCACTTTCCACTTACTAAGAGCATTCAATCATATGTAACATAAAAGAAAATATACGCAAAAAATGGCAGTAAATTGGAGTTTCTTCCTCTTTCGCAGTATATGGTCACGACTAGGGTCCTATGTCAAGTGAATGGGAGTCTGTATACTATATTATACTACAAGTGAAGCCTGGACTTCTTCAAACGACATATCTTCTCATATTTCCGGAATTGCACTGCGCATATGCTAAATGTGCATTTCTTCATTTATTTCCTTGTATCTATGTACTACTCTCTCTCTCTCTCTCTCTCTCTCTCTCTCTCTCTCTCTCTCTCTCTCTCTCTCTCATTTTATTACTCTATTTCCTTACATCTAATAATAATTTGAATCTTATTGTGTAAATCGTGTATCTCACATCCCATAATAGACAGAATGGGCAAAAATTGAAACCATAAGGTATAAATTACGATTTTCAGATTATCATACAATAGATGTAAATATACTTTTGGACAAGAGCGTGTCTCACCTTTAAAGGCGTTTCCCAAAGGGTTACTTCTTTTCACAGTTTAATGAAGATCCAGGTGAAGAGAAGGGTGGAAGTAGAGACAATATTAAAAGTTTGCATGGGTCCCCATTTGTGCAGTGGAAATGATTTTACTGTCTTCCCTCTGTCCTTCAGCAAATGTAGCAAGAAAAAGCAAGAAGTGTCTTTACTCAATCACGGAAAGAGAGGAGAAGCTCTGCTGTGAATGACCTTCAGGGCACAAAACGGATTCGCTCTAAAAAGCAAGACCAAACATTTCTTCTTACTTTTATTTGAGCTGATTAGACAATCTCATTTTTTAAAGTGGGATAATGAGCTTTTATTGACTTGAAGCAATGAGGGAGACGTGATTAAAAAGGTCAGGTGTCTGATTGGTTCTGTTTGTCTTTCCTCTGACTCCTTACCTCTCCTGACACAAGAGAATTGACTCATTACACATAACAATGTTGACCCTGGCTGCTGGAGTTCAGTTCTATTTTCTGCCTTTGAAATTGGGGCACTTCTAAGCTTTTCGCTAAAGAACATTTTTTTTTTTATCTATCGTTTTATTTGTACAAAGATTAAGATGTAGTCAGGATGCCAAATGTTCGGTAAAGTTTGTTATTTCTGGATAATTTCTCCATAAGGGAATAGCTAAAATCATATTTTGTATCTCTCTTTCTCTCTCTCTCTCTCTCTCTCTCTCTCTCTCTCTCTCTCTCTCTCTCTCTCTCTCTCTATATATATATATATATATATCGTATATATATATATATATATATATATATATATATATAATATATATATATATATATATATATATATATATATATATATATATATATTATATATATATATACATATGATATATATATATATATATATATATATATATATATATATATATATATATATATATATATATATATATATATATATATGTGTGTGTATATATATATATATATATATATATAATATATATATATATATATCTATATATATATATATATATATATATATATATATATATATATATATATATATATATATATATATATATATATATATATATATACAGATGATATACTTTTGATTCAATATAGAAAATGAAAATAACTCGGAAAATGGAAAACCAAATACCAAACAGAAAACGAATGTCGAAAATCACTTTTTCACCCATCTTCACTAACTACGTCATATAAATTATCACAAATATAGTCCTCATAGTCTTATGGTCCTTTAGCTACTAAACCACTTCCAAACACCAATTCAAATGCTCATTACTTCGAAGCATTTTTTCCTTCGACACAGCTTCACAGATAATATTGATGTGGGGTAAGGAAATATCACAAAAAAAAACATAAAAAAGATTATGCAAATCGTATAATACAAGCAGTAATAGAGATCACTAAAAATAAATGGGAATAGGGATTATTGGAATAAAATAATAGAATAAAAAAAATTCCACTTCAATCTGCAAACAAAAATTCACAGGTATGAGTAATCTCTCGAAGTCTTCACTTACTCTCACAAGTCGGTATCCCTTGTGTCTAAAACGACAAACATCTGTGTTTGATTCAACACACCTGAATGAAGAATCTATTATAAGATTCTTTGCAAAAAGTATATCGTAACACAATTATGCAAGTATGTTTCCATGTCACAAACGATAACGTAAAAATTCAACATGACGTCCTGTTAAGGTCATCGACCGAAAGCTGATGACTCTCACTTACGACATGAGAATGGAATTTTCTCCGTTTTTAATGGGGTGAGCTAAAAGGATGAAGATGTCAGATTTCGCTAAGAACGCACTAATCATCGCATACAGTACTGAGCCGTGGGCTTATCAAACAAAATATAGTTCGCACCTGTAAATCAACTGAACAAATGTCAACAAATTCATGTCACACATACCTTCGTGCCCCTATACAATATATATTATATATATACATTAAATAAAAAATTATATATATTATATATATATAGATATATTATATAGATATAGAGACGATTATTATATTAAGATATATGATTATTATAATGATATGATATGATATATATAAATAAGAATATTGAGATAAATATATATATTATATACGATTATATTAGAGATTAGATATATATAGAGAGAATATATATAATATATATATAGATAAGAAATAAAAATTTTAATAATAACATATAATCTATAGATAGTATATATGATTATATAATATAGACAATATGATTGGATATTAGATGATTATAGATATATATGATAGAATTGATATATATATGATATATATAGATATCATATAGGATATAGTAGATATATATATAATTATCTAGATATATATTATAGAGATAGATAGAGTATATAGATAAATATATATAAATATATATATATAGATAAGAGAGAGTTAATATAGTATAATATGTAGATAGTAGATGGATATAATATAAGTATAGATAAGATATTATATACGATAGAGAGATATATATAATATATATAATAGATATAGTAGAGATAGAGAGATAGATATATATATATATATATATAGTTATCTCTTAGATATATAGAGATTATATATATATAATATAGGTACAGAGTGACTAGCTATAGAGATACATTAATGATAGAATATAGGATGATAATACTATATAGAGATAGATATTATATATATATATATATAATATATATATAGATTATTATATATATATATATATATAGTATATCAGAGACTAATATATAGATATATATGATATATATATATATTATTATAATATAGTATATAATCTTGTATATAGATTTATATATATATATATTATAATAATATATATAGATATTACTCGCGCTACTCTTTTTCCTCTCTTAGATTATAGAAGATAGATATTATAGATATAATCTATATATAATATATATAACTATATAATATAGATATATTTATACTATATATATTCCATGTATAGTATCATATATATATATAGATAATATCTATATATATAGATATATATACTATATATATTATATAATACTATATATATAATATATAATAGAATATATTATATATATATATTATAATAATATATATATATAGATAGATATATATATATACATATATATATATAGATTATTATAATATAGATTATAAATATTATAGATTATATTATATATATATATATATATATATATATAATATAGATATATTTAATTATTATTATAGAATATAAGATATATAGATATATATATTATATATATATCTATCATCTATATAATATTATATATTATATATAGATATATATATATATATATATATATAGATATAGATATATATATCTATATATAGATTGAATATTAGATATTATAGATATAATAGAAAAAAAAAAATTTAAAAAAAATTAAAAATAATTTTTATTTTTTTTTATATATATATATATATATATATATATATAAATATATATATAGATATATATATAAATATATATATCTATGTATATAATATATATATTTTATTAATATATATATATATATATATATCTTATACGATATATAATAATATATAATATATATATATATATAATATATATAGATATATATATAAGATATTTATTTATATAATAATTATAATAATATATAGATATATATAATATATATATATATCATATATATATAGATATATATGATGAGTGTGTGTGTATATATATATATCAATATATATATATAATATATATATATGATATATATATATATATATATATATAATATATTTATGTATATGTATATAAATGTGTATGTATTATTCAAACGTTAGATAAGTTTATTTCTGAATGAAAAAATAAAAACATTTTTTTTAAAAATAAAAAAATTTTTTCATATGTGCGACACATCCTGATGTGATTGGCTCTCTGATTGGAGGAAAACCCCGCAAGGCAACATCAAAGAAAACATTCGGTTGGAAATAAAAAAGAAATTTCTTGGTGAGAAAGAGAGGGAGTTTCACAGGAGTTCCTGAATTTGCAACAGAGAGGAATCTCTTCCTGATTCAATAAAGTGAAGGAAATACGCACATGGAAGCAAAATAACTTTTTTTTTGGTTCATAACTGTGATGTAATAAAGTAAGAAAGCAACGTAATTTACTGAAACATCAGAGGAATCCCTTTTCTTGCACATTGTTTCTATTCTTATATTTGGAAAATGGAGTCATAAAATTCTCCATTAACAGATCTGCTACCACTGTATTATTCGATTTTTCTTTCACTCCTACTTATAAATCTCTTACTGCATCTTTGTACTGCACATTTGTACATGCCAGAGCTCCTTTATTGAAACTGAAAACGTAATGTAATTAAAATTTTTCATTGCGTATTTTAGTAATAGCGCTAGTTTGAATTTGCCTCGAGTTTGATATTTGATTTACAGGTAGCTCCAGAGGTGACACTGGAAGGGAACAATGGAAGGCAGGTTACGTTTCCCAGTTAGGAATTCTCTCCAGTTATTCAAACGAGCGTCATTCTTTCCCTTTGGTCTCGTATTTTTTGCATCTTGGCGCCGGCTTATTTGGGGCGTTTTCTTCTTTTTCTTGGAAATGAAATTTGGCCGACTGCACCAGATGTGGAAAGGTATGACAATGGGGAGTCATTTAGCTGTATGAGTGGAAGGGGTTTTGAGGGAGAGGAGCGAAGTAGACAAATCTGCTGCATCATATTTTAATGGCTGAGGGAGTGAGCAGACGTGGCTTTTGTACGCCGTCTTGTGTGGTCTTTATTATAACAAGTGAAAAAAATATTGTACTTATTTTGTTAAGATTAATGAATACTGAAAGCTCAATGTGCATCTCGTGTGTGTACGTTGCAATATATATAGTGCAATGATTTCAGTATTTATTGTGACAGATGCAGTGAATGTTAAGTGAATCTTAAAATTCGACCAATATGTATATTGACATTCATAACAACAATATCTTATCTAGAATACATGAACATTATGAATTTAGAAAAATAACTAGTTTAAGTTATCTTTAATAAAACGGAAGGAAAATGAAATTAAATGTATAGCGAGTAATTCATTGATTGGAAATAAAAGGAACGTCAGCCTTTGGTAATATCCTGTGATACGGTTCGTAATCCATTTGCTGTTAGTTCAATTTATTTGGAACTGAAAGTTCAAAGCTGATCAGAGTTATAATTGTAATCACCTCCCTAGATAACTGTACTTATTACTTTGCACGTGGAAGGCTCTCTCTCTCTCTCTCTCTCTCTCTCTCTCTCTCTCTCTCTCTCTCTCTCTCTCTCTCTCCTCTCCTCTCTCTCTTTCTCTCTAAATAGCATTTGTTGCATAGGTTTATTATGGATGAATTATCTAAAGTTCTAACTTTCTTATTCAAAAAGCTATTCACATAATGCAATATACTTTCTGCAGAAACTTAATTTTTGTTTGGTCATCAAATTTACAGATGAAGACTAGTGAAAATTATATCAATGCAAAATTATTTAGGTGGCTTAGGAGAGAAATTTCTGGGATAATCTACTTTTCTCTATATTACGCACAATGGGCTTTGCGTTTTTCAATAATGAATCGTTTATATAATGTTCGCATACAATACCATTCCACAGGAATAAACGACAATTTATTCAAAACAAGTTTGGAAGTCATTTAAGTATTTCGATTAAGAATAGAATTTATAACAGTCATATAGAATGATTAGATTAGGAATAATTCGAGGTGTACAATGTACTGAAGAGCAGACTATATAAAACACTAACTTAAGTATGATTCTGTATTTGAAGTAGATAATTTAGACACAGGGAAATACGTGAAAATAAATCAAAATTATAAGATATCTTTGAATGCCTCATTGTTTGACATAAAGGAGAAAATCATTTCAGGAAGGTTTCTTTTTGCGATAAATAGATCTTGATTTACCATCTACGGTTTTATTTTGAATCTTCTTGAGGATCAGAGAATTTAGTTTCATGTTTATAAGTTTTTGATTACTAGGTCACTAAATGTGATAGCATCTTATTATTATTATTATTGGCACACGCTTCATTGACTGTTTCTCAGGTATTGCGAACGGTGGAGAGGTGCCGAGCTTTCGTATGATGTTATGAAACTCTTGCCAGATATTTCTGTAAGAATCTCCCCGCTTGTAGGTAATCCTCTTGGAAGTGCGGCTGGCTCTCTCGTCTGGATGTATGGTCTTACTCGGGCGGTGGGTTACATAAGGTGCCCTTGGTAGGATGGTGCATACTAGAGTTGTATTGCGTTGCATTTACTGTACATTTCATCGGTTTTTTTTTCTTTCTTTTCTTTCAACGATAGTCGGATCAGTAACAAATATTTTGGCATATCCTCATTCATACCTTCCATTAATTTTCGTTAGCGCAGTGCATCACTAAAAGTGAACAGTTCAGGCAGTTTGTTCTTGAAAATGGGGACAAATTCCAAAACTGATGATACCAAGCTGAGAGAGTGACTTTGGCGTTACGAAAACGCCAATCTTAAGGTCCACCTAAACATCTCTCTCTCTCTCTCTCTCTCCTTGAATTTCCATCCAGTTTCCAGACCCTTGAACTAGGTTGAAAGGTTAGGGGACAACAGAGATACCCTCGGGACCTCGCTCTCCGGGTGCTGTTGAAGCTAATTTTAATCTGGCCATTCTTCTTTTATCGGCTACTTTCCTCTCCTAAGTGACTGAAGTGGTTGCTGCGCCACAGTAACTTTCAGTCCTCTATTCAAACTGATCCGTAGACAATTGGAGGCTTTCTCCTTGTTATAAAGGGAGAAAACTCTCAATGCAACTGCATTCCTACAGCCTCGTGGACAATAACGTAGCATACTCGCCATAATTGCTCAGGTCAAATACACGTGCGGGCCGGGTATAGCCTATGACTGCTGCCATCGTCCAATGTTGCCAAAAGAAGAGGGGAACACCGAAAAACAACCAAACTAAAATGCTGCAAAATATTCTTGTTCATATCACCAGTTGCCTTACTATATTTCCAGGTTATCTATCTGATACTCTCAATAGAAAATATACAATACTGGATTCACATCAATTTCTGAAGTATAATAATAATAATAATAATAATAATAATAATAATAATAATAATAATAATAATAATAATAATAATAATAATAATAATAATAATAATAATAATATCCTTTATTTCGGTTCAGGGCCATATACAATGAATATACAAAATACACAGTAACATACACAATCTAGAATATATGAGTCAACATGATAGGAAAAATGAGTAATCGGCACTTATCCACAAAATAGCTGAGGTAGCATAAAAGATAGTAATCATAATGCTGGTAATAGTAATAATATTGGTGAGAAAAAAAAATGCATTGAGAGTTATAACAGTTAGTGCACAGATTATATAACTTAAATTTCAAGTAGAGACCTTAGGTGGTTTCAGTAGTCAGGTCCCGAGGGCTAAATACATAAATTGAATGTATATATATAAAAAAAAAAACTTGATAGTAATCACAGAAATAATGAAAAAATAAAATATCAGCAATAAATATAATAATGACAAAATCTGCAGATGACATCTTGCTAATACAGAGATTAAGTCCTTTAGGGGACAAAGGCCTCATTTTCCCATCTTTCCCACAATTTAGATCTTCTTCTTGCTTCACTCCTTAGGATGCTTTGTATGAGCGAGTTGCCGCTGTTTCTCACTCGGGCTACCAGGCTGGATATTGTTCGCCTTACAATGATTTTTAAATTGTCCAAGTGGTTTTCTAAGAACATCTGTGTGGCGGAGTGGTAGCGTGGAGTGTTTGTGAGGCGTCTCAGAATGTCATTGTGCACAACACTGATACGTCTCATGGTCTCTCGGGTATAGTTCGTCCTGAGGGAACACCCATAGATACTGTAGCAGTACGAGCGGAAGAGCAGCAGTTTCACGTCTCGGTGACAGAAGGCAAACCTGCTTGCAATCATGTTGCCAGTTGCACACGGTTTACGACGCCTCTGTTCAATGTCTGCCGTATCTTTTAGGTCGTCGGTAATAATGTGACCCAAATACGGAAATTCGCGCACAAATTCCAGCCAATGGTTTCCGAGGAAAATTTTGTGTTTCTGCAATATGCTTAAGCGATCTCGGAGCAGCAACATGCACTGGGTCTTGGTTTCGTTGTAGATTATATCAAATTCCTCTGCATATTGGCGACAAGTGTCGATGAGTCGTTGGAGGCCATGCACTGATGGGGAAATCAGAACCATATCGTCGGCGTAACAGAGTTGTTTATAGTTGTTTCATTGACAGTGCATCCGATTGGGAGTGAGTTCAGTTTGACATTCAAGGCATCTGTGTACGTATTAAACAGGTATGGAGAGAGAATGCCCCTTGCTGAAGCCCGTTTAGGGAGCCGAAGGTGTACGATAATACGTTGCCCCATTTGACACAGAATTGCTGTGTGGAGAACCAGCAATGTAAAATGCCAATTAGATATAGGGGGGGGGGGTGTGCCCCTTTTATGCAGCTTCAGGAAGAGCTTCAGGTAGTTTACTCTGTCAAAAAATGCTTTTTCTCACATCTACGAAACAAAGGAAAACAGGAGATGCTGATAGTTCAGCAGTTCTTTCAGTATGTAGATGCAGGTGTCGGTTGAGTGGTTTGCTTTAAACCCGAACTGGATGTCAGTGTGTAGAAAGGGGAGAAGTCTCACAAGAAGAACGACTCAAGTATCTTGGATGCGATCGTTGTGATTGCAATTGGCCGGTAGTTGCCAGGGTCAGCTGCATCCTTTAGCTTGTTTTTGATTAATGGTATCAAGTGAACTAAGAGTAGGGTGTCTGGAAGAAACTGGTGAATTATGCATGCATTGAATAAGGCAGCTAGCAAAATGTAAATTATCGGATGGCAAAATTTGAAAGCCTCTGCGGGAAGACCATCACAGCCGGGCGATTTATTATTATGTAGGCTGTTTATGGCATCGCTGATGTTACCTGGCTAATACGGTCTGCAAAATGAAATTGAATGATGTCATTAAGGAGGTTATCTACCTCGCTTCGGGAATCCTGATCATTTATGCAATTCAGGATATTGTTGAAGTGATCACCCCACATCCATGCGATAGCCTCGTCTCCGACTGCTTCCCCTACTCTCTGTGATAGCTTTTTAGTTTTGGGATTTAAGGACTGGATATCTTTCCAGAGACGAGGATAATCACCAGATTCTACGTTTATTATAGACATTGCATCGGCTCTTAGTTGTTTTTCATTTAACCTGCAGTGCTTAAGAGCAAGTTTGAATTGCGCTCTCGCCTGCCTCATTAGTAATGCAGTGTGTCCTTCCCTCGGCTGCTATTTTGCCTCCACAGTAAAAACATTCCTCGTGAGTATGTATACAGATCCTTAACCAAGTCATTCCAACCAGTTATATTACGAGAATTACCTTGACGAAATCTATAGGCAGTCCTGCCCGAAGCAAGCATAGCGGAGATTATGTTCGAATAGAATTCATTCAGATCCCTCTTGTAGTGGTCATTTCTACATTTTGTGTTAGTACACAGTAGGCGTCAGCCGGTTGAATTATTGACCGCAACCTGGTTTCTGTGGTCGCCCTAAAGTATCTGGTTTTCTGTTGGTTTTTAAACTCCCAGTTAACCGCTGTTGGTGGCGTTCAGTTAGTGGGTTCACGGTTAGGGAGGGATAGGGTACTGAAATGACACCTGAAATGGGATGTGATCGTAGCCCGTTGCAAGATCATAGCGAATATTGCAGGTGATAATAGAATCATGAAGTTGTGGAGATGTGATGCAGTGGTCCAGCCAGGAGGTTGTAATTGCGTCCGCTCTATTATGTACATATGAATAGGAGGAGGGAGGGAGGAGCATTACATCGCTATTTGGAGCATGATTTTGACAGAAGCGAGGTAAGTTCATTATAAAATTGTTTTGTGGGGTGAGAATTAAGGTCCCCTATTATACAAATATGATCAGCAGGAGAATCTTGAATAATACTGTGTAACTCCCCTAGGATCATGCAGTAATGATCAAAATTATTGTTTATTTTTCCCATGGCATATAAACATTAATTATTAGGATTTAGAGTTCCCTACTGTCACTTGAAGCCCAAGCAATCTGTCACTCCTGTAGGTCATCACCTTTATCATATTGTCTAACGATTTGTGCCACAGGAAAGAAAGGCCCCCTTTCGGGCGACCGGCTGTGATTTGATCTGTAACTTGCATCGATGAAGTCGAGAAGGTTCTGAAGTCTTCATGAATTGAATCGCAGATGGCAAGGTCATGTGGCCAGAAGAGCGTTTCTTGCAATGCAATGATGCTTTAGAAGTTTTTGCAGAACATGTTTAGGAGAAGGAATGTTCGCTTGAGGCCAAAAATATTCCAAGAGATTATGTTTAATGTATCCATGGCTACTCACGAAGATGGGAGATGAATGCGCTGATCATTTGGGTGGATGGGGGGTTATCCAGGGGGATTGGGCAGTCACTCGCCGATGGGCGGTTGGCTGGCACTTGCGGTGGAATGACCCTGGTTGGAGTGGGACAGTAAAGTTTGGCCCCTGGGGGTGGTTGGTCCCGGAATTAGGTTATATCTTGAAACTAATAATAATTAGGACCGAAATTCTCGCCTTTAAGAACGATCGAGGTGTTTGAAATAGGCTAGGTAATCCTGTAAGCCACTTTATGTTTACTTCTGCATGGGAGTTCGTGAGAGATAAGTGGGTCAGAACCAGTGAGAAACTTGACTCTCTCCACTATGGCGTCTAGCGTCACCAATGAGCGCAGATTGTGAATTGCTACGTGATATCTCTTCTCAGGTGTCGGGCGAGGTGAAACTCGAATGTTGGGCTCCGGTCCAGCGGCCAAACGAGAGGTTCTTCTCTTCTTTCTGCTTGTTTGTATCTGTATAAATCAAGGCTCAAGTGGTCCGTATTTTCCGAGAGAGAGAGAGAGAGAGAGAGAGAGAGAGAGAGAGGTGGGTAATCGTCTAGTAACGTCATTGATGCGTCACAAGGAATTTCGTCCGAACTGCTATCATCGAAGTTGGAATGTCGCCTCATTTCCAAGAACAAACTGACTTAACTGTTTGCTTTTGGTGCTGCACTATGCTAACAAAAATGACGGCAGGTTGTGAATAAGGCTCTGCCAAATTCTCATACCGACCCGACTATTCTTAATGGCTCTTAATGGCTCCGAATAGACGTCTTGCGTCGGAGACGCTGCTGATTATCTTGATGTTGTAAATGGCATTACTGGTGATGGTGATGTGTGCGCTATTTTTATTTTCATAATTCGAATTATAAGCACAGTTTTATTTAGTTAAGAATTATGCACACTGCATGTTTTCTATTATCATCGAGTGTTTTTTTTTTTTCATTTTTCCTGAATCATAATTGCTTCCTCGACTTCATACGATTTCACAGGGTTATTTGCTTTTTATTAGTAGGTTCCTGTTCTTCAGCTATTGGACGATATTTATTGCTGTACTTTACTGAAAAGCTATAAGTACAAAAAATAATTATTCAAAAAATAATAATAAAAATAACGCGCGTAATCATTTTACTAAAATAACCATTGAGGCAAATAGCTGAACTTTCTAAGAGAAATCAATAAAAGAACTTGACAGTTTTTTGTTATGAAGGGAATCTTTCCGATTTCTGAATTTGTAGAGAGTTTAGTTTGAGCTCCGAGAAAAGCTTTAAATAGTCACCTAAATTTCCCTTCACGTACAGTGTCTACGGTATATTATAAGACAAGACTAATTTCCTCTGCTTCTGTGAAAGACTCTGTTACTAAAAGAAGACTGATATTATCCCCCTAAACGACAGTTCACAAGCTTCAAAAACAGTAACTCTTTTCTTGGTAGCCGAAGAGATGAAGGTGAACTGAAGAGGCTGTTCTTCTGACTCCTTTTTTTTGGAATGACATCTTTGTCACCGAGAGAGTGAGAGGAGAGTGCGGGAGATGGCTGTGCTTGTCTGTTTAATCTGTTGTTGTGTTTTCAGGACATATTTTTTTTTAAATTTACATTTTTTTATGAATAAAATGGTTTCCAGACGGTAATTTTTGATTATTCATTTTAATGACTCATTCAAAACGATTGTTATACTACACCCCAGTAGCATACCGTTAGTTAGCCACTTTTCGAGACAGATTAAGAACTTTGTAAACTCATTCTTGGAAAGTATCAATTAAAACCTATTGACTGGAATGAATTCCTATTGATTCTTTAAGTCAGTTCAGCTGAATAAATCCTCCACCATAGTCAGTCTGAATTATCCAGCGAAATCAGGATTTTAGTGACACAGGGAATAGTGTTTGTTGAAGGCTTCCATGAAGCTTTGGAATGACAGAGGACAGAGCTTAAAAAGGTATCTGGATGTATTGTGCAGCACCGGGGATTTCAGGGAGAGTAACTTCACCCGGCTGCGTCGCAGCATATTTGGTCTTTGCCTATATCTCTGATTCATAGCTTGTTAGCTTCTTGAGATATTTTTGAATAACAAATCTTTATCGTTGTAAAAACTACTGAATAAAATTGCATTAATAACTGTTATGGATATGTAAACTTAAAATAATATATTTGATACATCAGAGTAGCACTGCAGAGACCACATCACTTGCAGATTGGTTAGCGGAAAAAATTAGGGGAGTTTAAATATGTAAATATAAAATCAATATGAAATGACCAGGATCATATCATTAAACTTTGCATTTTTAAGTGAAAGGGTAGAGATGGAAAAAATGCATTTTAAATATTAATAAATTTAAATTTAATGGTTAGACATTTATGAATACATATATTTTTAAAATGAATAAATTTCACTGTAGCAGCTGGTGGTGGAATAACGTAAACGAGTCCTCGAATGATTAAGAATGTCAAGCGAGGACGAAGAAATGCACTTTTGTACGAGAGTTTAAGGTTCACAACTGCGAGGGCTTAACCTTCTTCTTTTCACTCATCCGCTAAAAAATACAAAGTAAAGGAGAATCAACCACGGGAAAAATCAGAACAAAACTACAACACTAATAAAAAGTAACTAAAATAAACCAACAAAAAATCAACACGAATCAAAATATCAGTTACTGCAATCGCATGACTAAAATCTATAATTTTTTCATATAAATCAATAAAATCCTGAATCAACGAATCACCGAAAACAGCAGTTAGCTAATCACGAAAATCACCTTACGTAAATATTTACTTAAATCAACACTAAATCACTAAAGCTCTCAAATCATCAGTAAAACAAATAGCAAATCAACGAGTAGTCAAATACTTAAGAAATAAAATTATAGACTGCATTGAAATCATAGGTTCAATCTAGCAAGAATTTAATAAATTAAAATACTTGAAACAATTTTCAAAACACTGGCATATGAATATGTAACGCAAGAACAAGCATTAAAGCCCCTTGTGCTTACCCTGTTGCGGAATTAACAGTTCTGGCGAGTGTGGAATATCATTCAATAGACGATCATCGCTAAGCAGCGTCCCGGATCCCATCCTCGATGAATTAGTGTGTAATTATGTCCATGATGGAGGAAAAAGATCCATAGTTTTTTTTTTTTTTTTTTTAATTAATCCAGCACTAAATCCAGTAGTAATCCAGGACGGAGTCATAAATCCAGCGTGAGTGTATAAATCCTAAATCCACTTGAAAAAATGAGAGAGGGGAAAGAGAGCCGCTCCTCGTCACTCCCGTGTAAGGTTATGCTGAAGACTGCTTAACTGTGTGTAAAAAACTTCACAAAGGCTTTAGCGGCAGGCAGATATAACTACTGTTAAGTAGTTACTTTTTAAAAGCAAGGGTGCAATTAGCGACACTTCTGTATGCTAAATGTATAAATACTGATTATTCAAATTAATAATTTGAAGTTTTTTCAATCTGCCCCCCGCGGATTTAAATTTAAATTTCTATACAAGACCAGATTGAGCTAGCTGCTTATTCTTCTCAGAACAAATCAAAGCAGCCCCCCGTTGAATTCTTGCAATATGTCATTAGAAACATAAGAATCACTCTGAGTACAAGATTTAAATCTAACTGATCAATATGAGAATCACTTAACCCATCACCTTTAACCAAAAGAATACAGACGATATATCCCTAAAGACAACACTTATTACCCTTGACCAATTGTACTTGAACAGCTCACCAAGAGAATTATAAATAACATCAAGAACTCTAGCTAAAGGGTAATTGGGAGCCTTAACCATTGATCCTTTATCTTTATCAAAACTATGTCACCTTTTGAGATTTTAACGTGCTCTCTAGGGTAATATTTATCTCTGTATTTAGTTGCTGATCTTGCAATCCAAATAAAAATTCATTTGTGATAACTATTACGCAATTTCTCTTTAATATGAATTAAACGCTGAAGTCCTTACCCAAATCAGAAGAGTCATAATCATCAAGTTGACCTTCGTGATATATACATTTCATAACCTGTGTATCATATCCAAACTTCAAAAACTCTGGTGACAGCACCTGAAAATCATCATTCACATTCTGCTCCCTCATGCGCCAAGTTCATAAATGGGTTTCTTATTAGCGTAACATATGCATTGTTTAATTACATGAGAAAATTCCAGAAATCTAGAATATTATTATGGATTGCTCCCTGTATTAACTTTCTTACCAGACCAACTCCGGACTCTATGATACCTCCAATACCACGATTCAGAGAACCACGAGGATACTGTGAAATTCAGTGACATCGACACCCCTCTGATTGAAGAATTCCTGCACCTCACTTGCTTTCAGACATTCCTCAATCCATGTGAATGCACCACCAAGATTTGAGCCAGAATCTGAAAATACTTTGTTTCAGGCAAACCATAGCTGTAAACATAACATGATTTTGAAAAGCCAATAAAAATCCTTAGAATCACTGAAGTTACTATTTCAACATTATCATGTTAGACCAAATACATTTAAAGATTACCCCATAGGTTTTAACTTTGTCACTTCCATACCTTGTGAAATATGGCCCAAAGTAATCAATGAAACATACAGAAAAAAACCTCTTTATGGGGATTCACATTCCATTCTCTATAGTAGTCCATAGCATTAACTTTAACTGGTCTACTATTAAAACGTTTACAGTGGTAAACATTCATTCACAACTTTCTTAACTGTTGAAAATCCCTTAAGCAGAAAAAATGCCGGTTTCAATTTATGTAACACATAGTAAGTACCTGAGTGATTAAACTTCAAGTGAGTGTCCATTATCAGTATTCTACCGAAATCACTATTATTACTAATGAGTATTGGAGTTTCTCGACATCATCCTTTAGACATCTTTCCCATCTTACATTTTACTCTAAGAATACCATCAGAGTCACAAAATACATTCATTCTACTAACTAGCTCAGGAATAGACTTTTTTGCTTTCAGTTTTGAAGTGAAAAATCATGTAAATCTGGAAAGCAATTCTGTTGATCAAGCTTTAGCAAATCATTACTGCATTTTTGGTAGCTTGCATCTAATAAGGCAATTGACTGCTGGCTCTTAAGAATTTATTCTTAATCTTATTATTGATTTTGAAAAGCTTAAACTTTCATTAGTACTTTACCGCTTTGTTAAGTGAAGAATACTTGTTATATCAACAACTGTACCAACTGACATATCTTCAACACTTGCCTTATTTAAAACCAGCTTGGGTATATCCACATCATTAATCATGCCTGGATTAGGAATTACAACAAGCCATTCCAGTAAACTTAAATCTTTCCGCAACATCTCCGGGTCCGGTCAAGTAACAAGAGTTTCTCAACTTTGAGAAAGATACTAATCTAGTAGTGAAATCTGCAGCATTTTCATTTGATCCTACATGAGCTAACTTCACCGAGTGTATAGACTTACAGAGGTCGACAATATTTGTGATTCTATTATTCACATACACACTTCTCTTTTGAAGCTTTGTTCTCAAGTTCTCATAATCAGCTAGCCAACTTAAGGCAATCGTAGAATCTGAAAACAACAAAATGTCATTAACTGCAATAGGCACAATACAAGTAGTGAGCATTTTATACAGCTCAAAAGCCCTTTGCAATGCATACTCTACTGCAGTGAGTTCGAGTACAGGCATAGTTCGCCCTTGCAGATTTTTATTCAGAATCTTATTATGGGCAGATACGAAGGATACCAACTTTGAATCTCTCTCCCTGCAAGTAATAACACATCCAATAAAGTTTTTACTCGCATCACTCATTACAATTATATCAAAAGTAGACTTTCTGCTACCCATATATCTTTGGTATCTCTAGCCTTTCACCAGTATTGAATTGTGAAGCTATTTTGTTTTTCTCCATTCATTTAGCTGAGCACCATGAAGAATAGTATCCCATTTTATTTACATAATCCGACTGTAATTGCCTGAGGAAATCTTACATCTGTTTAAAACAGGCAAGTTTAGCATTATTCAAATCAAATATACTCATTACTGAACTCAAATCTGCCTAGGAGTATCAGCTTCAACATTTAATTTTACACATGTGGGCCTTTAGTACATCATATATCTGTCCCAGCACATGCCAAGAATTTTAACCTCTTGTGGAGTCTCTGTGCCAACTTTACAGTCAATCTCATGCTGAAATTGAGAATAATTAGTAACATACTGCTGCAACGGAAATTTATGCTGCTCAAATATTGTACTGGCTTCCCTGTGAACCATTTCAACTTCATCTTCATCTGCGCAGCCAATCAGAAAATTATCAACATAACTGCCTTGGTAGATTCTTTTTTTCAATTCCTGAATTTCTTCAGCATCACCATCTGTCTCCAATATTAACATATTATAAGACTGCAACTGCAACAGATATGGAGAAACAGACATCCCAAATATTACTCGCTTTGAGCGATACACAACTGGTGTAAAATCTCTGGATTCAACATCCTTAAACCAATAAAAAAAAGAAGAAATTTTTGAGGAATTCTCATCATCAATGGCTAATCTGTGGAAAGGCCTTTTGAAATATCAAATCCAATACAAACTTGTCAAACCTCATCATGGTCAATGCATCACTTATTTTAAAATTTCTTGTTGTAACCAGGGTGAATACATTGATTCAGACTAATGCCTTTACTACTATCAGGTCTCTTTTCTGCAAGATTCGCCATGTAAATAACTCTTACTTTCGTAGTATCTCTTTCTTCTTAATTACAGGACTGTGGCTAATGAAGAAATCTTTTGAAATTTCCTTTTATATTCTTCAAAATCTTCAACTTTCTCAATGATTCCCAATCAATTTGTGACTGGAAAACTTCATCAACTCGCTTTAGAACATTACTGTTCATGTATTTCTTCTTCAGACTGCACAGAACCTTGAAAGCAAGTCTCTCATTTGATCCAAGAGATCTTTATATCTAGTCAACCAAGGAATTGGTACAACATAATAATTCTTTCAGAATCTCTGGAAATGTTGCGTAAAATAAAATCCGTCATTCTTGCTCGTTTTCATTAGTAACACATTCAATAGAATTCTCTTCTTCCATATTTTATGAATATTTTACAATTTTGATCCAACTGAGAATCATCCATTCCATCAAGTGTTGGCACTTCATAGTCAATCCATCAGAATCAATCTCCATAGTGCCAATGTATGAAGTAGTAGATTCTATTTCTTCAGAAATCTTACTATTAGACATCAAAGATGTATCTACTATATCGGAAAGATTCTTTATCAGTCAGATAGAACCAATCAATATTAGTTTATCATCAATTCTGTAAAAAGAAGTCAGTCTGTCTTTTTGATTTTCCTAGTAGCTACTCCACTCTCCATGCTCATCACACAATGCCAATCCTTTGCACCTATCAGTAGCTTTATATCATTAATGTCATGAATTCTGTTTACACCATTGAATTTATCATAAGCAACCTCTTTACCACTCTGCCTTAACAGTTCTATTAATTTAGACATATGAGGAGCTTTCATCTGAATTTTAATCTTAGGAATACAAATGCAAGTAATTTCATAACTTACATCACCAATCTTAAAGGAAAACTCACTGACTTGTACAAATCTTTTGATTAGTATTAATCCCCATTGATAATCAAATGTATCTTAGGATCTACTACCTTTAAGTTTAAGAAATCTGCTAAACTTTCCTCAATAAAGGAATTCTGGCTACCTGAATCCAAAACTGTATCCACTTTTACGCGATCATGTTCAGTTGTCACTGTTAGTAATGGTAATAAAGAATCAACAATATCCAAATGACTGGATGCTGTAACAGTTGATGGAATTTCATTAACACTCTCGACAACATTAACCACCTTTGTGGTAGTTTGTTTACTATTACTAGAATCTGTTGGCTTGAGCTACACAAAAAACTCCAGTGATTATTACCCTTTGCATTTGAAGCATACACCTGATGTTTGAAATCTGCAACCCATTACTATTATGACCTACTTTAAGCATTTAAGCACTTGTGCAATTCTTTCAATCGCTTTATTTTATCAGATACTTCCAAGTACTTTGTACAACTGGCAATTTTGTGATCTTTAGCATTACAAAGCATACATGTACTCCTTGTTAAACTAGTATTCAAACTAGTAGCCAATACTGCGGTCTTACATGGACTTCTTTCACTAGTGTTTAATTGAGCGTTATATCTGCTGCAAGCTTCCAAAAATTTACCAGTACATCATCTAAAGTAGGATGAGACTTATTTGTGATCGCAACTATGATATCTTGAAATTTAGTAGGCAGTGAAGACCACACAAAATAAAGCATAACAGTGCCCAAATCAATAGCATTATCTTTCACTGCATCAATCAGCTTCTTAATATGAGCATAAAAAATATATGGATCATCCTTGCCCCAAACAAACCTCAAGTCAGTTAACTCTTTAATGAGGACAAACTTCTGAGGCATTTCATCAGCAAATGCTGCGATCAAAATTTGTTTAGCCTGACCAAAAGTTTGCTGGGACACATTTATGGAACTAATCATAGCCTTTGCTCTACTATGACATTGCTGCTCAAGTAAATTATACCTCTCGACTTCATTAAATTATACGGAGCAGTCAAGTGTTCAAAAACTTCAAGAATCGCTTGCATGTAAATTTATCTTCCTTAGCAGCTGCATAATACTGAGGCAAATTCCAACTTGGGCAAATCAATTCTAGTTTCTGCAAGGAGTTTTATTATCAATCTGTAAGGAGAGATTATCAAGTCTAGACTGCATTTTGTTTGACAGTAATTTATTTTACGATAATATTCCTCACATTCAGAATCCTGCCTATCCAAATCCTCCTGCGGAACTAAGGAGTCCAGTCTAACTTTACTCAAAATCAAATCATCTAAGCTCTGCAATCTTTGACTGTACTCACTCAGAAAACTCAACTCTGTTTGCAATTCAGCTTTATCCAAAGAATCAACAGCATTACACAATTTAGTATACAATACACTAACCTTACGGTGTATAGTAGTACGTTCACGCTTTTCCGATTCCGCCATCTTTAACTAATAGACAACACACCACACACAAATCAACTTTCAAAATAAAAAACTAACACGTATAACGCGAGAGGAGGGGGACCCGGACACCGCCCAACTAGACACGACCAACATTCCACACCAGTGCTTAAAAATATTAATCCAAAAGTTCGAAGGACCAAAGCGGAAAAAATTAGGGGGAGTTTAAATATGTAAATATAAAATCAATATGAATGACCAGGATCATACATTAAACTTTGCATTTTAAGTGAAAGGGTAGAGATGGAAAAAATGCATTTTAAATATTTAATAAATTTAAATTTAAATGGTTACATTATGAATACATATAATTTAAAATGAAAACAAATTTCACTGTAGCAGCTGGTGGTGGAATAACGTAAACGAGTCCTCGAATGATTAAGAATGTCAAGCGAGGACGAAGAAATGACTTTTGTACGAGAGTTTTAAGGTTCACAACTGCGAGGGCTTAACTTCTTCCTTTCACTCATCCGCTAAAAAATACAAAGTAAAGGAGAATCAACCACGGGAAAAATCAGAACAAAAAATACAACACTAAGTAAAAAGTAACTAAATAAACCAACAAAAAATCAACACGAATCAAAATATCAGTTACTGCAATCGCATGACTAAAATCTATAATTTTCATATAAATCAATAAAAATCCTGAATCAACGAATCACCGAAAACAGCAGTTAGCTAATCACGAAAATCACCTTACGTAAATATTTACTTAAATCAACACTAATCAACTAAAGCTCTCAATCATCAGTAAAACAAATAGCAAATCAACGAGTAGTCAATACTTAAGAAATAAATTATAGACTGCATTGAAATCATAGGTTCAATCTAGCAAGAATTTATAAATTAAATACTTGAAACAATTTTCAAAACACTGGCATATAGAATATGTAACGCAAGAACAAGCATTAAAGCCCCTTGTGCTTACCCTGTTTGCGATAACAGTTTCTGGCGAGTGTGGAATAAATCATTCAATAGACGATCATCGCTAAGCAGCGTCCGGATCCATCCTCGATGAATTAGTGTGTAATTATGTCCATGATGGAGAAAAGATCCATAGTAATTAATCCAGCACTAAATCCAGTAGTAATCCAGGACGGAGTCATAAATCCAGCGTGAGTGTATAAATCCTAAATCCACTTGAAAAATGAGAGAGAGGGGAAAGAGAGCGCTCTCGTCACTCCCGTGTAAGGTTATGCTGAAGACTGCTTAACTATGTGAAAAAACTTCACAAAGGCTTTAGCGGCAGGCAGATATACTACTGTTAAGTAGTTACTTTTTAAAAGCAAAGGGGCAATTAGCGACACTTCTGTATGCTAAATGTATAAATACTGAATTATTCAATTAATAATTTGAAGTTTTTTCAATTGGTTTGAAAAGATTTTTTTCTGTTGAAATGGGGAACTATTACATCTTCACCTTTTAAACAAATATGTAAAAATCGTAGAGGGAAAATACCACGTCATTATTAGTCAAACAGGAACGCAATCATGGCGTTAAAGGCGCTTCCTCCAATGCTGCCAAATGTAATTCCCCTTTCCTTCATTATTCTTCCTTTTTAATGTAATCTACTTTGAAGTGAAGACATGATTACGTCCCTATGGCATTTCCATCAAGATCAGTACGTTACTGCTCAAACCTACGACATTTATTCCATTGAAAGTGGCAAAATAGAATGAAATATGCCACACAGTAAAGAAGATCAACACGTATTTTTCATCTCAATGAATTAAAATTACTCTTCATTGGACGTATACTTAAACACAAATTAATAAAAAGGTCATTATTAAAGTAACTAAAAACTATTTCTTATCGATATAGTAAACCGTTATATACACTAACAGTATCGAAACTTTCTTTTTATTTTCCTTATCTAATGACCAAAAGAAAATAAATGAAAAAATTCATAGTTGAAAATAATGCAAAAAAAATAAAATCAATATTCATTATACTACCGATCCTTTAGGCTAATAGCTGGTCCGTGAAAATGACTGTTGGGTCAAATGTCAGTCTGTGAAGTTTCCTGGGAGCGTATATATAAACACCATTGATTTTAAACGAAAATAAGAATAGACGAATCGGATCTCCAATACTCAAGATTTGTTCCCATGATTAGATATTGCCTTTTTCCTACCTGCTTTCTTATGCATTCTCTGTCTTCCTCTCAGAATTCCTCGCCCTCCCCATTCTCTCTGTTCAAGAGGAAAGAAGATTATAATTGGAAAATATTGGCTCGATTTATATGATAAAAAAGGGAACTAATATAAACATTTTTTTTTTTTTTGAGAATATAAAGTGAACCAGGAATCAGAAAGGACACGGGCTGTTTCTGAAATGTAGTGGTTTGTAATTGCAGTTGTAGTATTGGTAGTAGTAGCAATAGATTGACCGATGTTACGATTATCAATCATATACCTGTTTGATTTTTTAGTATGTATTAAAGCGCCCATGTTATTACGAATAATGATGTCCTATCTAAGTATTTTCAGAACAAAAGATTTTAGATCATTAATACAATGAAAGCAGAGCATATTGGAGATTAATTTTTATAAATTTCCCAAGGGGAAATTAAAAACGAATTTCCGGCATCAAGTATTAATGACTCTCTCTCTCTCTCTCTCTCTCTCTCTCCTCTCATCTCTCTCTCTCTCTCTCTCTCTCTCTCTCTCTCTCTCCAACAGAGTAGTTCGGCGAAAATTTATTTTTCTGTTCTTCTCCTTTGAACATCGGAATTTGAACCCCTCAAGTATTTACAGCTGACTGTTATAGAGTTTTGTTTTTTTGGTATTTAGCAAATAACTGTGTTGTTATACAAGTGTGAATACACAGGAAAACCATGCAGTAAAATAAAGAAATATATTTAATTTAAGCGAAAGAAACTAGTATCTCTCTCTCTCTCTCTCTCGGGCGTCTCTCTCTCTCTCTCTCTCTCTCTCTCTCCTCTCTCTCTCTCTCTCTCTCTGATATTTGAATCACTGACTAAACATGAAATAAGAAGAAAAATTATAAGAAATAGGACGATAATCAAGGCAATCATTGATGACGTTTATTTTTTGTTTATATTGAAAACAAAAGTGAAACTCTTCACACTGAATTCGAAGTAATTTCCAGCCTATCCATATTTCACGCTCAGTTTAATACCTTTTCCATCGGATTAAAGGAAGTGAATCAAGACCTCCATCCCAAAATCATTTCGCGGAAATCCCGAGATCGACCCCGAGCCATTTTACTTCTAGGAACCAAAGAATGCAATTAAGGATTGCGATTTCCTTAGTTATCCTTCTCGGTGTTTCAGGAGTTGCGCAAATGTTTGAATTATCTTGAGTTTACTGATGAAAACATTTGTCTGATTAGCCAATCAGTTTAGAATAATAATAATATAATAATAATAATAATAATAAGGAAGGAGGCCTTCTCTGAGGGCAGTAGCATTGAATACAATAGCTGTTTCAACGGCTTTTTTTTTTTTTTATTTAATTTATAGAATCTTCTCACTTCTTCTTATTATCTTTTTCTCGTCAGCATGTAGCTGGTGTATTAAGTTTCCTAAGGACATGTAAGAGTTTCATTTGTCTTAGGTTTATTCCTCTAACGTGTCGACAGGGGCGCCAGGCAGCCTCATCTATGAGAGTTTACAGTACAGTGAATTAAGATACAGTTTACAAGTATTTATAGCATGCAAGTCGTGTACAATCGGTGGGCGGGTCGGTGGAACGGATTTTAATTGGTCGTTGGATGGAAACGAAATCTCCCCCTGAGGCGTTCTGACCTACGTAGTTTGGACGGGGTTATTAGCGTCGGTTGGGTGTTGTTTGGGGTACCCACCTCTTGGGCGGCAGGCTGTACAATTGATATATCTTCCGCTCGTTCTCTCCCGCTTTCTCTCTCTACTTCTTCCGCTCTTTCTCTCTCTCTTGCTCTCTCTCTTTCTCTTTCTGCAGTTCCTCTCTCTCTCTCGCTCTCTCTCGTTCGCTCCTTCTAACGCTCTCTCTTTCTCTCTCTGCCTGCCTCCTCTCTCTCTCTTTCTCTTTTCTCTCTGCTGTTTGCTCCTTTCTCTCTCTTTCTCTTTCTCTCTCTCTCTCTCTCTCTGTCTCTCTCGATCTATCTCTCTCTCTCTCTCTCTGTCTCTCCCCCCTCGTCATCTCTCCTCTCTCTCTCGTGGATGTATACGTAGTCGGTTGGTTTCTTGCGCTATTTCTTCTTATGATGGTGGGAGAAACTCATGTTTCTTTTACCGTGTTGATAGTCGGTTTTTTCTCTAATATATGTAAAGCTTCAGATAACGTAGGCGTTTTCGGTCCGGTGCATGGTCAATAATTTCTATGTTCTTTATAAGCTCAGCTCTTTCTGGTCTCCTGTTGTGTTTTTCCCTATAGTGAATGAAGGGGTCCATTTTCATTCACTATAGGGAAAACACAACGGGAGAACCAGAAAGAGCTGAGCTTATAAAGAACATAGAAATTATTGACCATGCACCGGACCGAAAACGCCTACGTTATCTTGAAGCTTTACATATATTAGAGAAAAAACCGACTATCAACACGGTAAAAGAAACAGAGTTTCTCCCCACCATCATAAAAAATTGCGGCAAGAAACCAACCGACTACGTATACATCCACGAGAGAGAGAGGAGAGATCGAGGGGGGAGAGACAGAGAGAGAGAGAGAGAGGAGAGATCGAGGGGGTGAGACAGAGAGAGAGAGAGAAAGAGAGAGAGAGAAAGGAGCAAACAGAGAGAGAAAGAAGAAAGAGAGAGAGAGGAGCAGGCAGAGAGAGAAAGAGAGAGCGTTAGAAGGAGCGAACGAGAGAGAGCGAGAGAGAGAGAGGAACTTGCAAAGAGAAAGAGAGAGAGCAAGAGAGAGAGAAAGAGCGGAAGAAGTAGAGAGAGAAAGCGGGAGAGAACGAGCGGAAGATATATCAATTGTACAGCCTGCCGCCCAAGAGGTGGGTACCCCAAACAACACCCACACCGACGCTAATACCCCGTCCAAACTACGTAGGTCAGAACGCCTCAGGGGGAGATTTCGTTTCCATCCAACGACCAATTAAAATCCGTTCCCACCGACCCGCCCACCGATTGTACACGACCTTGCATGCTATAAATACTTGTAAACTGTATCTTAATTCACTGTACTGTAACTCTCATAGATGACTGCCTGTGCGCTGTCGGAACGTTAGAGGAATAAACCTAAGACAAATGAAAATCTTGACATGTCCTTAGGAAACTTAATACACCAGCTACATGCTGACGAGAAAAAGATAATAAGAAGAATTGAGAAGATTCTATATAAATTAAATGCCGTTGAAACAGCTATTGTATTCAATAATAATAATAATAATAATAATAATAATAATAATAATAATAATAATAATAATAATCCATAATACCTAGAAACGGCACACATAGTAAGAAAAGTGATGGACTCCTAAGGAGGCAGGATGCAACCCGGACCCCACACTATAAATACCACCCAGTCGAATTGGAGGACTGTGATAGAGAAAAGCAAAAGAAAAAAAAATAATAATAATAATAAAGAGGAAGTAAGTAAGGATCACTCATTGATGTCGCAATACCATGGGACACCAGAGTTGAGAGGAAAGAAAGGGAAAATTGGATAAGTATCAAGACATGAAAATAGAAATAAGAAGGATATGGGATATGCCAGTAGAAATTGTACCCATAATCGATAGGAAAGCCTATGCATTATTCCAAGATCCCTGAAAAGGAATCTGGAAAACCTAGAAATTGAAGTAGCTCCAGGACTCATGCAGAACAGTGTGATCCTAAAAATGGCGCAATTAGCAAGAAAAGTGATGGACTCTAGGAGGCAGGATGCAACCCGGAACCCCACACTATAAATAACACCCAGTCGAAATAATAATAATAATATAATAATAATAATAATAATAATAATATAATATTAATAATAATAACTACCTAAAGGATACAAACACCATCCCCCACCAACAGAAAGGCTGCAGAAGGAAGTGTAGGGCACAAAAGACCAGCTCCTGATAGACAAAATGGTAATGAAGAACAGTAAGAGAAGGAAAACCAACCTAAGCATGGCATGGATAGACTATAAGAAGCCTTCGACATGATACCACACACATGGCTGATAGAATGCCTAAAATATATGGGGCAGAGGAAAACACCATCAGCTTCCTCAAAAATACAATTTGCAACTGGAATATAAACTTACAAGCTCTGGAATAAGACTGGCAGAGGTTAATATCAGGAGAGGGATCTTCCAGGGCGACTCACTGTCCCCACTACTCTTCGTAGTAGCCATGATTCCCATGACAAAAGTACTGCAGAGAGGATGCTGGGTACTAACTCAAGAAAAGAGGCAACAGAATTAACCATCTGATGTTCATGGACGACATCAAGCTGTATGGTAAGAGCATCAAGGAAATAGATACCCTAATCCAGATTGTAAGGATTGTATCTGGGGACATCAGGATAGAGTTTGAATAGAAAAATGTGCCTTAGTCAACATAACAAAAGGGCAAAGTAACAAGGACTGAAGGAATAAAGCTACCAGATGGCAACAACCATCAAAAACATAGATGAGTCGGGATACAGTACCTGGGAATAATGGAAGCAGGGGATATAAAACATCAAGAGATGAAGGACATGATAAGGAAAGAATATATGCAGAGACTCAAGGCGATACTTAAGTCAAAACTCAAAGCGGAAATATGATAAAAGCCATAAACACATGGCAGTGCCAGTATCAGATACAGCGCAGGGATAGTGGAATGGACGAAGGCAGAACTTCGCAGCATAGACCAGAAAACGAGTAAACATATGACAATACACAAAGTACTACACACAAGAGGAAATTCGGACAGACTATACATAACACGAAAGGAAAGCATAGAGGACTGCGTCAACATCGAGAACAGACCACTGGGGCAATATATGAAGACCAGTGAAGACGAGTGGCTCAAGAGTGCATAGGAAGAAGGACTGGTAGAAGTAGACAAAGACCCAGTATACAGAGACAGGAGAAAGACAAGCAGAACAGAGGAATGCATAACAAACCAATGCACGGACAATACATGAGACAGACTAAAGAATTATCCAGCGATGACACGTGGCCATGGCTACTAAAGGGATAGCACAAGAAGGAAACTGAAGGAATGATAACAGCGCACAAGATTCAGGCCCTAAGAACCAGATATGTTCAAAGAACGAAAGACGGAAATAACATCTCTCCCATATGTAGGAAGTGCAATACGAAAAATGAAACCATAAACCACATAGCAAGCAAATGCCCGGCACTTGCACAGAACCAGTGCAAAAAGAGGCATGATTCATTAGAAAAAGCCCTCCACTGGAGCCTGTGCAAGAAACACCAGCTACCTTACAGTAATAAGAATGGTACGAACACAAACCTGAAGGCTTGATAGAAAACGATCAGGCAAAGATCCTTTGGGGCTATGTTATCAGAACAGATAGGGTGATACGTGCAAATAGACCAGACGTGACGTTGATTGACAAAATCCAGAAGAAAGTATCATTCATAGATGTCACAATACCATGGGACACCAGAGTTGAAGAGAAAGAAATGAAAAATGGATAGTATCAGACCTGAAAATAGAAAATCAGAGGATAATGCCCCACTGGAAATTGTCCTCATAATCATAGAAACACTAGGCACGATCCCAAGATCCCTGAAAAGGAATGTGGAAAAACTAGAGGATGAAGTAGCTTCAGGACTCATGACGAAGAGTGTGATCCTAGAAACGGCGCACATAGCACGAAAAGTGATGGACTCCTAAGGAGGCGGAGGATGCAACCCGGAACCCCACACTATAAATACCACCCAGTCGAATTGGAGGACTGTGATAGACAAAAATTAATAATAATAATATGGAGGAGAAGGAGGAGGAGGAGGAGGAGGGAGGAGACCTTATCTGAGG
>NC_061095.1:41770023-41794813 GCF_015104395.2 Macrobrachium nipponense | reverse complement strand
GGTAATTGGTAATTTGAAAATCGTTTTATTTCGAATATATTTAAGAAAATCTTTTGGACGTTAAGGATATATAAAACAAGACAAAGAACGCCACAACTTGAGCAGTTAAGTAAAAAAAATCCGTACTTATGGAAAGGGAATAAGGACATCTTAGTTTAAACCGAAGTTACATACTAACACATATCTTAAAATCACCTGTCTTCGACTTCTCTTGAAAAGAAATGGCCTCACCAGCAATCGGGAATGGCTAACTTTTTTTTTTTTTTTTTTTTTTTTTTTTTTTAAATAGATTAAGATACGATGTTTACCAGACCTCTGAGATTTCCTAATTTCCTTCCCTTTTCCCCCTTAAGAATGGGAGTTCTGTGAACTCTCGTCTAAAGAGATCAGGTAACATCCTTCCATCTAAAATCAAATAAAGAACTCGATAGGGCTCCACTATTTTCCCAAGAGATGGAAAATTCCTCCTGTTCTCGGCCTCCTTCCTTTTCAGTCACAATTCCTATTTTGTTTTAATCTGTTTTCGATTAAAATTAAAATATCAGCAAAGTGTAAAGTCTCATTTAGTTGACATTTCCAAAATTAGTACACTTTCCCATCTAAACAGTGTTTTTATAAAAGAGATCTCCTGATCCATGTCCATGACCTGCATACATTCATACATCCATACACAGAGATAAGTGATGGAATATGGAAATATGACTACATAATACAGAATCAAATAATGCTATATTACGAGTTTTAGTTTACAGAATTTCCTGTTGTGCGAGAGTGCGAAATAGAGAGAAATATAATAAAGGGCATTGTCGTAGTTGCAATGCAAGGGATAATACAAATTTACAAAATTCAAAATTTTGGAATTCTCAACCTATGCAATTGCTGACTAATGGCATGCAGACTATGACCAAAAAAGTGAGAGCACACCCCTTTGGAATAACCAAGATAATTAACAAAGAAAAGGACTGAATATAACACGTACACTGTTCATAAATTAATATAATTTCTAAAAGGGAAATGAGAAGATATACAATTACAGGAGAATTAACTAGCTCTGTGGAACTGATGACGTTACTTCTATTAATAGCAATGGCAAGGCAAAGTGCCAACACAATGCAAGCAAACACTTAACATACAAAATCAAAATATGGATAAATAGGTACTGGGAGGGTTGAGTGAATGGCACAGTTGATTCAAAGGGCAGGCACACAACGGGGCAGTTTACATAAATCTGTTAAGTGTCCAGATACGAAATATTGGTAACTGTTAGGCAAAAGTTACACAGCAAATGTAAGACTTCTCAGAAAGATGAATTTTTTATGCTACTTGAAACTGCTCTAGCTTAACAGTTATTTTAGAGTAGGAACATTTTATCAACGTTATAGTTATATCACTCACAAATCTCATAGGGAGACGGGAATATAGGAATGGGAATGGAGTGAGCTAAAAATAAGAATGAGTGCTAGGAACAGGGGTGAAGAGCTAACAGAACAAAGAGTAAGAAAGAATTCTTCAACAATCACGAACCAAGCTAGGAACGTTCGTTAACCAGATTCGTTAACAGATTCTCAGCACAGTTCTTGATCTTACTATATACTATTAAAGCCACTTCAGCGTCAAGGTGATGCTTCAAGGAGAGTGGTAGGCAGAGTCGTTAAACGCCAGACTGCCTCCGGGTATCATGTACTGCGACAGAGATGAAGTCGAAGAGCAGAGTCAATTGCCGTGAGTATTCTATCACTATCAGAGTGATATCTCCAGCATAAGGCAGTCTCTCGCACCTTACTAGTTACGGGCAAATACGATTTGATAGGCCATCCTGTCCAAATTGGATATTGTTGTTCTCAAAACCCAAGTCCAAGTACGTTGAGAGGCAATTCGTCTCGGCTCCTTCGTCTTCGCTGCTTGTCTCCTATGGTAATCTGAAAAGGACATTTGAAGAGAGCAGGAAAGTGCGAAATAGAGAGGACTATACAAGTGCAGGTGGTTCCTGAGAGGTCAATGGGTATGCAGGTGCGAGGAGGCGGAGTCGTAAACTCGAGGGTCCGACTACAGTGCTAAGGACCGGGTCAGGTATAAGGAAGGCGAGGTCAGGTAGAAAGTTAGAGATAATCCAGAGACCCCCTCCCATGAGACGTGTGAAATTTAGCAACTTGGCAGGAAGTTCCTATTCTGATACCTGTTCGCCAAATTAAACTGGGATCATATTACAATAGAAAAAGGGGCGTGAGTCCCCTACATGTAAATGACCCTATCGTGGAGGTCTTGATATCGGGTCAGCAGCCCACCCTGAGTGGGTATGGCACCTCATTTGTCATCCAGAAACTAATCCCAGGGAGAAGCCATTAAAAGGGTTTTCGTCTTCGTTTGTTGTAGAATGTAAAAGGGAGAAAACTGCTAAGACAAAATTCTCTCAATCGATCCCTTATCCGATCGCAATGAAAAAGGAAATTAACAGCTAGTTCAATACAGATAAATAGGACACTCTACAGATCGCTTCCTTCTTTATATCTTGAATTTTACCTTACCGGCTAAATCTATTTTCTCAAAATTTACGTTTGCCTGAAGAAAGAAAGATAATCCAAAAGGGATTATATAAGAATTATATAATGAAACACTCCTGACAAGGTTTCCTTCACTTTGGAACACTGATGATTTTAATAATAATGAAAGAAGGGTCTCTTATCGGAAGGAAGATCTCATTTCACTCATAAACGGAATTAGTGGCTCGAAACGAGATATCCGACGAACTCTACCACATGAGATTGCGCTGAGCTGAGGATGTGATATTAGTCATAAGTTATAACATATCCTGGGAGTCAGTAGTTAGATATAAGTATATTAATATAGAAATGCTGAAGGTTAGCAGAGGTCTAAAACGCCGATATTCACCACAACTCAAGCAGAAACTCTCTTCCAAATGAGAATTTAATTAACTTGTTAATTAAGTGGCGAGTATGTTGATCATAAAAGTAAAAGCAAACAGGAAATGTTTTCTAATGCTTTCAATGCGTTAGTTAATATATTGGACCTCTGTGTTAATTTGACCTTAATATCAATAATGTGTTTGTTTTTTCCCCTCCACTGGTTATACTGATATTAAATATGCAAATGATAGATGCTGCTCTCTTCGTCTCAGTAATTGGTAATTAACTTGTTCAGTGCAAGACACCAACTTATGAAGACTCTTTACTTTAATCAGTTATGTCTGTTCAGGCGATCACGGAAAGACAAAGAAGAAGAATTATGTAAATAAAATACATCCTTTCCTCCTCTTCTTTCGAGTATTTTAAAGACTGAACAGCAGAAGAAATACAAAAAGAAGGAAGTCAGAGACATCAGAGGAGTAAAGAGGAGGTGGTTTGAAATTCTATCTCCACTCTACTTCCCACCTCCCATAATTCTGATTCAGTTCTAAGTACCTTTTGCCTTTTTGCTCTTGACAAAGAGTTGAAGAAATGGGAAAAGAAGAGACTAATGAAACATAAGGATCTCTTTCCACTTCCTTTGATTTTAGCCTCATCGTATCTTCGGTCTGCCTAAGCTATACTCTTTTTATGCATAGTCATAGCACATTAAGAAAACATATTTTCCATTAGGATTAGGTCACTTTGTTCTTTTCGAAAGAAAAAATATGTTTTTGTGTGGCTGTGTGTGTGTGAGGTTTTATGTGTGTCAGTCTTGTGTGTGTGTGTGTGGTGTGTGTGTGTGTGTGTGAGAGAGAGAGAGAGAGAGAGAGAGAGAGAGAGAGAGAGAGTGCAACCTTTCAAGTTGTATGTTATGTTTCCATCAAGATAATTTGAATATACTTGAATATTCATTATAATCGTATATATGACCTGAATTATTTTCATAGACGTCATAATAAGCTACTTGTTAGCAAGATGAATACAGATTAATGATTCTCGTATTCGTTTTGGTCCTTTTATTTATTGTTCTTATTTTTATTCTTTTTATCCTACACGAGGAATAGTGCACTGATATGAATGATGCTGCATCTTATGCTTATTTTTTTTATTCGGTACTTCATATCCCAATAACTCTGAATGCTTACACAAATGCATACATGCATTCATACAATAATGAACACCAAACAGGTATGCATATAAATACAAAATGTGTATTCCAACGAGAAAGCTTTATAGCACATGAAATTAAAGGGAAATAGCACGCTTGCATAGAATTTCTTCTCTCTCTCTCTCTCTCTCTCTCTCTCTCTCTCTCTCTCTCTCTCTCTCTCTCTCTTCTGCTCTGCCCATTTACTTATGTGAAGGATGACTGTGATCTCTGAGTATTCCACCCAAGAAGAGCACTAGGAAACAGAATACGGGTTTTCAGATGCGAGGCCTCATTCAACCAAGCGGTTTTATTACGTGATCTGCCTGACCTTTACGATCTCATCTTTTCCCTCCAAAACACTTCTTCTCTCAGGCTTTTCTTAGCCGATGAAGACGTCGAGACATAAATGTTACGGGAAAAGACTCCTTAGCACTAAAGACGCGGGAGAATGATACTACAATTCGCACTTTTAAAGCAATGACACTAGTCTACTGCTACGATCTTTCCGAAAGATCATCTAATGTAAACCTCACGGCCCAATCTACTTCACGCACTGTGTCTGAAAGGAAGATTTTCAAGACAATCTCAAGACCTCAGAAAGAGGAACAGATTTTCCAAAAGGGGTGAGCATTGAGAGGAATAAAAGAGGAAGTTAATTTCTCATACCCCTTCGCCAGGTATCTCATGTTTAAAAGCATATATATATATATATATATATATATATATATATTATATATATATATATATATATATATATATATATATATATATATATATATTCATACCGACGAAGTTTTTTCCGATTCTCGTTCGTCAATTTCTGGTGAAAAATACGCAGACTTCCTTCTTCCATTTATTGAATTTTGTCACGACAGCTGTTTCGCCTTATGGCATTATCAAGCGACTACTGACTTACAATCTGACCTTTCGGCCTATTTATCTCATCGTGTGGGAGGTAGGACCTTGAGGTATGGGTACTGGTTAGTCATGGGATTAACAGCTTAAGGGCGTTGTTTTAGTTACAAAGAACATAAGGACATATGTACTGTGACAATAAGAGTGAAAGTTTAAACAATGGTTAAATAAATATTCAAAATACAATGCCATGTGCTAGAGTTTCCAGTACCCATACCTCAAGGTCCTACCTCCCACACGATGAGATAAATAGGCCGAAAGGTCATATTGTAAGTCAGTAGTCGCTTGATAATGCCATAAGGTGATACAGCTGTCGTGACAAAATTCAATAAATGGAAGAAGGAAGTCTGCGTATTTTTCACCAGAAATTGACGAACGAGAATCGGAAAAAACTTCGTCGGTATGAAGATACCTGCAAGAACTTATTGATGCCACTAAAGCAATTGCTTTAGTGTGTGTGTGTGTGTGTGTGTGTGTGTGTGTGTGTGTGTAAAGAGTTAACTCTGATAGCAAGTCACCTCAACCTCCAACCTTGCTTTTAATCATAACATAGCATTTGTTGCCACACTGATACCTAACGAAGGGTATAAGAAATTACCTCCTTTATTCCTCTTAATGCTCACCCCTTTGGAAAATCTGTTCATCTTTCTGGGATCTTGAGATTGTCTTCAAAATCTTCTTTTCTGACAATGCCATCGGAATCAAAGCCTGCTTCAAGGTCGTACTGCGTGTGACATCCATCACCACACTGGTAAAGCCTCACTGGCTCTTGCTACAGAAAATGGGAAGTCACAGATATGTGACCTGACGTCATGTTGGCAGCTGAAGCAGGATGATCATGATATCGCCCCCATCTTGTGGAGCAAAAAAGATAATCCCTGAGTTCATATAAGAGGGAGGACCGTTAAGAAAGCTCTCAGAAACACCCCACGTATGCTGGCTGCATTGTCTCTTTATAAGCTCCTACATTGAGTTTTCCCACATAGTCCTTCATATGGTCACCCCAGTCAATTTAACAATGCATATTTCCTTTAACATATCCCTCCACACAGTGTGCATCTCGACCAGGCTCCACTTTCGCCCGTCTGAGGTAAAGTCTTGATCTGAGGTTATTTTCAATCTAGTCAAATGTTCCTATTCTTATAAACAATTCCAATGTCGTTTCAAAGTGCGCTCTCTCACAATACCTTGGCTGAGTCAGCTCAGTGAGTAAAATTGACGTAAGCTATTTTGCATCCAAATCGAGTTATTTCTTGTACTTTCAGTGCCAGCCTCAGTTCGATAGAATTCGCTATTTTCCCCACGTAATTGTGTGAGCCTTCCGTTCACAGACGGTGCGTGTTCAGCTGTGGAAACATTCAGTTCGTCTTGTGTCTTTCACAGTGGTAATAGCCACTCAGTTTTACCCAACGGTGTCTCTTTTCGAAAGGATCATACCATCATTTTTCAGTGTTACGAATTCTGTTAACGTTAATCACTCGGCAGGACTCTGTTAGCCTGTCTGTTTAAATTCCTAATTTATCTGATCTAAGTGTTAAGTTTTATATAAAACTGAGTGTTAAAGTAAAACCTAAGTGTATGTTTGACTTTCCCCTTATTGGCTTAAGGCCCTCAGCCCAATCTTAATTCCATTTATGTTTTCGCTTGGCCATGTGATTAAAGCCAGAGCCAAATAAATTATTCCTAAGGTAAGTTATTTGCTCACCGGTTAGAAGACGCACACAATTACGTAGAGAAAATAAAACAGCATCTGCAGTGATATAGTTGCAAGTAGACATTTGTTTTTTATATTTTTCATACAAGGTGATCATCAAATTACAAGGTTTTCAGGTAAACCTTTTCACCGTTGTTGTGAATATGATTAAGTGAATTTCTGTTCGTTATTTTTTCCAAGTATACATAAACAAAGACACACACACGCCCACACACACACACAAACACACAAACATTATATATATATATATATATATATATATATATATATATATATATATATATATATATATATATATATATATATATATATATATATAGCTATAACGAACAGAAATTTATCTATTCATATACACAATTACGGTGAAAATGTTTACTTCAAAGCCTCCAGATTTGATGATCACTCCGCATGAAAGATACAAAGCAATTGTCTACTTGGAACTGTAGCACTGCAGATGTTGCTTTATAGAGGACAAAGCGACGCCTGACACAGTAATCCATAACAATGCACACGACTCCGCTTTCAGCAGCTGCACTAGAAGAGGAAATCGTCTGCATTTTGTCTTTCAATTTAAACTGAGTGACAGAAACAATTTCATATTTTGAATATTATTCAAAATGCAAACATGTCAAGGAGTTTCAAAATATCAAGTGGAGTGTTTTATCGAAAGACTTTACACTTTTCAGAACTCAAAGTCCATTATTGTCGTTCAGAAGTATTTCTCTTTCCCTCTCCACTTACTGCTGAGACTATTAAAAATGATATCTTCATTCTGGTGATATTTTTCTGATCGCTATATCAATAAACACTGACTGTCTCTTCACTGTTCATACTAGTCTTTGGATATTGCCTGAGAGAGAGAGAGAGAGAGAGAGAGAGAGAGAGAGAGAGCACTCATTCGTCCATGTAGAAAATTCAGTAAAAAAACGGGGAGGGGGTGGGACTGCGCTTAAATTTTGTTTGAAAAATTAGTAAGAATGAAAGGTGCCCCATAATTCCCACTGGTGTGTCACATCTACGTAAAAAATGACGAGTTTTCTGATCACTTATTTCGGAAACAGGTTCTCATCTCACACATTTGCCAAACTATTGAAATCTCCTTTAACGAAGTTTAATGAAATTTCTGTTTTTCTTATTTCCTCAGTCCATTTTGAGTGTCTGTTTAATCGTTTTCTTTGGGTGATTCGCTGACTATCCCTCTCCCTTTTTCCAAGCCTGGTCTTTCTTTCATTATCTTTCTGCTTCCCTTTGGATTCCAGTGGTCGAGCGCATCGAGTTGATCGTTCCATCTCGAGTTGATGATTCCATCTATGCTTGTACTGTAAGAGACGTTGCATCTTTCTGACTAAATCAATTAGTCAGTGTATAAAAAAAATGTGTTACAATGAACGAACTCGCCCAAGGTAGGGATGGACTAATTTACTATTTTCCTAATTATTTTGAAAATATCGGAGAAAAGGGAGGATAGGCAGTTCTGGTGCTAAACCAGGATATAAAGTTGATGCTAGCATGACAAAATAACCAGGCATTTTATACTGACTAAATGCATCAGGGAAGGTTAATCCCTGGATCTTAATGAGAAAGATGCCTGAAAGATTTTCCAAAGGACATAAATAGTTTCATATCTATATTTCAAATAAAATATTATTTTCCCACGACCTACAATATACTGTCATGCTTAGTTCGTTTATAATTAGGGATGAATGAACTAATTTTACATGAAGAAACCTATTATAATTTGTGTTCTAGAATAATATTCGCATGAAAAAAGACCTCTTTCTTTGCATATCCACGTAATAAATGCGTTGTCTGCTCCTTTACAGAGCTATATAAATCACTTATGTTTATAGAGGGAACCGATATTCCGTGTTTCTTTGGTGAGAGGGATTCCACGAAGTGTTTTAACTGCTGATGAATACTCTCATCTGTATCCAGTGGTATATACATCTCAGAAATGGTTCCTTATTTATTGACTACTTTTGTAAGACTTATTTCTTGAAGCACTTTAAGAAAAGCCCCTTCGTTTCTTGGAAGCACAAGACTGGATGTTAGAAACATAAATGGTGGGACATCTACGACGCAATCGACTGCTACCAGGAATTAGGATTAGCAACCATTGTCAGCAAGGATATGTTAAGGTGAATTACCAGTGTTTTAAGGCCCTATGATTTGGAAGTCTTGGGAAAATCGGTTGCATATTTACAACCACGACTCTGCTCATCCAGAAGAAAACTGTAATTACATTAAAAATCACATTTATTATGTGACAGTTATCATGTGATAGTATTATGTTAAGAACAACAAATAATTAAATAGAAAACTACTGTATTTAATAGAAAAATAAAGAGCACAAAATAAGTTTTCAAATTTTTTTCTTTGGCAGTGTAATAGCGTACTGACAGTTTTAAGAGTCTTCTTATCGTTCGATATTAATCCCATAGGCAGTTTGTGGCACAATCTGGAGGTTTAAAAAATCCTGCATAGAAAAGACAAAAGCTTAATTTTTACCAAGAAATATCACTCCCCAACTTCAACAACTGTTTTGAAGTACAAAATGTTGATTGATTTTCATGAAATTTTCAATATGATATAATGATATAGAAATAGGGCTAGTGAAATTTTTTTCTTTTTGTATGGACTTAAAGTGTAAAATACTTTTTACTGCGTTGACCCCTTAGGGTACCAAAGTTTTTTCTTAAAATTTTACAAAAAACCTATAAATCCTGTAATGTTTAATGAATGTCAGTAAAATTAATTATAGCTGCATGCACAATAAATAAGAAGGATAATGAGTTTTGAACTCTTACCATTATGTGTCGCAAATAAGGTGGATATTTTTTAGGGCTGTTGCCTTGTATAATAAGGCGCCCTATGAGGTAATGTTAGACTTGCGATAATCTTACGCTAAGTCGGTTGGTATTGCACTTCCATATTCAATGGAGTGTCTTGGGGTTTGTAGATCACTTACGAAGTCGGTATTATCTTCTTGTTTATGACGACGATGTGTTAAAACTCATGATGATTCGGTGAGGAGGTTCTTGTTATAAGAAAACACGAAGTATAAAAAAATATATATATATTCTTCTAAGTTTTTTTACATGGTGAAGATCAGGCATGATTGTACAAGTCTTCTAATGACGATAGCTTGATCGCTTCTGCCAATGAAGATGGCTAATTCTATTCTCTCTACAAGATAAAACTTAAGTAAAGAGATACAGGTCTTCTAATGACGATAGCTAACTCTATTCTCCCCGTCTACCATCTCGGTTACCAGTCATAAAGGAACAGACAGTAGCTCGAACATATGAACATACAATCAGATGACATAGTTACATACGAACACACAATCAGATGACATAGTTACTAATCACGTAGGCTGCTTGAGCTATAGGTCACGGTGTTTGTCTCAAGCAGGAAGCTTGGACTAAAGTTTATAAACAATTGAATGACTACAGGTGATGGCATGTCAACTTAGCCTACTTTTATTGTATACGTCATCTTTAGCGTCTCTAGTCTGATCACATTCCTGCAAGCAATCTGGTTGACCTCTTTAGTTTTAGTCTTTTATATATATGGACTAACATTCCATATTTTTATTATGTAAACACTTACATTAGCTCGGTCAGCTACCAAAACCAACCACTGAATATTACTCAAACTTGACTTGCATTTGACTTATAGGAGTGTGATACAGACACTATGTGAATATATATAGATAATAGAAAATACTTATAAGTAAAAAAAAATTCATGGTGTACACAAATACAGATTCAAGTAATAAAATATTAGACATAATATGCATATGATATTCGTAAATAATAGTGATCACGTGATATATACTGATACAGTTTTTCACTTCATCTCATTAAGATACATATGCTACAGAAAATACTAATGTACTCTGATAAGTCTTCTTTATCGTTCGATATTATCCCATAGGCAGTTTGTGGGCACAATCTGGAGGTTTAAAAAAATCCTGCATAGAAAAGACAAAAGCTTAATTTTTACCACGAATATCACTCCCCACTTCAACAACTGTTTTGAAGTACAAAATGGTTGATTGATTTTCATGAAATTTTCAATATGATAATGATATAGAAATAGGGCTAGTGAAATTTTTTTCTTTTTGTATGGACTTAAAGTGTAAAATACTTTTGACTGCGTTGACGCTTAGGGTATCAAAGTTTTTCCTTAAAATTTTACAAAAAACCTATAAATCCTGTAATATTTAATGAATGTCAGTAAAATTAATTATAGCTGCATGCACAATAAATAAGAAGGATAATGAGTTTTGAACTCTTACCATTATGTGTCGCAAATAAGGTGGATATTTTTTAGGGCTGTTGCCTTGTATAATAAGGCGCCCTATGAGGTAATGTTAGACTTGCGATAATCTTACGCTAAGTCGGTTGGTATTGCACTTCCATATTCAATGGAGTGTCTTGGGGTTTGTGTAGATCACTTACGAAGTCGGTATTATCTTCTGTTTATGACCGACGATGTGGTTAAACAAACTCATGATGATTCGGTGAGGAGTTCTTGTAGAAAACACGAAGTATAAAAATATATATATTCTTCTAAGTTTACATGGTAAGAGATCAGGCATGATTGTACAAGTCTTCTAATGACGATAGCTTGATCGCTTCTGCCTGAATGAAGATGGCTAATTCTATCTCTCTACAAGATAAAACTTAAGTAAAGAGATACAGGTCTTCTAATGACGATAGCTAACTCTATTCTCCCCGTCTACCATCTCGGTTACCAGTCATAAAGGAACAGACAGTAGCTCGAACATATGAACATACAATCAGATGACATAGTTACATACGAACACACAATCAGATGACATAGTTACTAATCACGTAGGCTGCTTGAGCTATAGGTCACGGTGTTTGTCTCAAGCAGGAAGCTTGGACTAAAGTTTATAAACAATTGAATGACTACAGGTGATGGCATGTCAACTTAGCCTACTTTTATTGTATACGTCATCTTTAGCGTCTCTAGTCTGATCACATTCCTGCAAGCAATCTGGTTGACCTCTTTAGTTTTAGTCTTTTATATATATGGACTAACATTCCATATTTTTATTATGTAAACACTTACATTAGCTCGGTCAGCTACCAAACCAACCACTGAATATTACTCAAACTTGACTTGCATTTGACTTATAGGAGTGTGATACAGACACTATGTGAATATATATAGATAATAGAAAATACTTATAAGTAAAAAAAAAAAAATTCATGGTGTACACAAATACAGATTCAAGTAATAAAATATTAGATAATATGCATATGATATTCGTAAATAATAGTGATCACGTGATATATACTGATACAGTTTTTTCACTTCATCTCATTAAGATTACATATGCTACAGAAAATTAAAACTTAATGTACTCTGATAGAGTCTTCTTATCGTTCGATATTAATCCCATAGGCAGTTTGTGGCACAATCTGGAGGTTTAAAAAATCCTGCATAGAAAAGACAAAAGCTTAATTTTTACCACGAAATATCACTCCCCAACTTCAACAACTGTTTTGAAGTACAAAATGTTGATTGATTTTCATGAAATTTTCAATATGATATAATGATATAGAAATAGGGCTAGTGAAATTTTTTTCTTTTTGTATGGACTTAAAGTGTAAAATACTTTTGACTGCGTTGACCGCTTAGGGTATCAAAGTTTTTCCTTAAAATTTTACAAAAAACCTATAAATCCTGTAATATTTAATGAATGTCAGTAAAATTAATTATAGCTGCATGCACAATAAATAAGAAGGATAATGAGTTTTGAACTCTTACCATTATGTGTCGCAAATAAGGTGGATATTTTTAGGGCTGTTGCCTTGTATAATAAGGCGCCCTATGAGGTAATGTTAGACTTGCGATAATCTTACGCTAAGTCGGTTGGTATTGCACTTCCATATTCAATGGAGTGTCTTGGGTTTGTAGATCACTTACGAAGTCGGTATTATCTTCTTTGTTTATGACGACGATGTGTTAAACTCATGATGATTCGTGAGGAGGTTCTTGTAGAAAACACGAAGTATAAAAATATATATATTCTTCTAAGTTTACATGGTGAAGATCAGGCATGATTGTACAAGTCTTCTAATGACGATAGCTTGATCGCTTCTGCCAATGAAGATGGCTAATTCTATTCTCTCTACAAGATAAAACTTAAGTAAAGAGATACAGGTCTTCTAATGACGATAGCTAACTCTTATTCTCCCCTCTCTTACCATCTCGGTTTACCAACAGATCAATAAAGGAACAGACAGATAATCTCGAAAAACAAAAAAAACATTATTGAACATACAATCAGATGACATAGTTACATACGAACACACAATCAGATGACATAGTTACTAATCACGTAGGCTGCTTGAGCTATAGGTCACGGTGTTTGTCTCAAGCAGGAAGCTTGGACTAAAGTTTATAAACAATTGAATGACTACAGGTGATGCATGTCAACTTAGCCCCTACTTTTATTGTATACGTCATTCTTTGAGCGTCTCTAGTCTGATCACATTCCTGCAAGCAATCTGGTTGACCCTGTTTTAGTTTTAGTCTTTTATATATAGGACTAACATTCCATATTTTTATTATGTAAACACTTACATTAGCTCGGTCGCTACCAAAATCCAACCACTGAATATTACTCAAACTTGACTTGCATTTGACTTATAGGAGTGTGATAGACACTATGTGAATATATATAGATAATAGAAAATACTTATAAGTAAAAAAAAATCATGGTGTACACAAATACAGATTCAATTAATAAAATATTAGAATAATATGCATATGATATTCGTAAATAATAGTGATCACGTGATATATACTGATTACAGTTTTTTCACTTCATCTCATTAAGATACATATGCTACAGAAAATACTAATGTACTCTGATAATGCCATAGAAAGAAGTTTAACATGATAAAAATCATATTTTAACTGATATAAAAATTTCATATATGAATTGATAAAAGTTATTAATGTTTATGCTGATTGATTCGTTGATTTTTATGCTAACTGTTATATATCTGATTCATTAATCCAAATACTAACTCATATATAACTGCAGATTATTGGTATGATAAAAGGTAACAGATTGATTATAGGCTACCTGATTTGTTTATACATATGTATATGGATTCATATAATTATGATTAATATATGTGCACTTTAAATAGATTCCTATTGCGTGCACGCAAAGATATATTTCGATTCTGTTTATTTTATGATCATTTTATATATAGATTCTTAGTGCGTACACGCAAAAATATATTTTGATTCTGTTTATTTATGATCATTTATATATAGGATACATGATACTTTATATATATAGGATACATGACTGAGGTTATCTACTACCCTTCTCATTTCTTCAACTATACTTTCGAACAACTTTTCCGTCCCTTACACAGTTCCAGACAACCACCTATAGCCAAATGAAAGGGCCAATTTCAAATGGTTAAAACAAGGGGAAAATTTGACTGGGGCGGGGTCCAACGTTCTATTTTGCGCTCATACTTGTTCTCTGTTTTTTGTTTTTTAATAGTCGGACCCACACGAAAAGATTGTCTGAAAAAAAAACAGTACCAAAATTGAACAATATATTAGTTTCATGTTGGAAATCTGCATGATTGTAAATAAATGATAATTATGTTAAATTAGATATTCCTTATTCAACTAATGAAAAGGGTTTCCATACAAATTCTATATATATTATTTGCCCTGTATAAGATTATTCGCATAGATATACATTTTCACTTCTAAACTTCCTGACTTTAAAATCTCTTTTATTTTATTTTATTTTATTTATTATTTTTTATTATAATTTTTTTTTTCATTGACTATGAATATAAATCACCGGGACAGACAATATGTCAGTAGGTTTTGATATGTTTTTGAACTTTTAGCTTCTATTTGATCAGTTACTAAAGCGTTTAAGTTAGAGTTCAAATCTTTACGCATATATATTTGGATATTTAATTAACCTATGGTTACGTTTTGCTTATTGATTTTATCGTGATTCCTTTTTTTGTTATAATTTGTAACCCTTCCGACTTCTTACGGAGTGTATTATTATTGACTCCACTTGTCATCCATATTTATTTTATTTTATATATTTATTTATTTATATTTTTTTATATATATTTGATAAATTAATGGTTGGCTTGAATATGTGGAAAGTGTTCTAGGCGGCGTACCGTATAAGGCTAACTTGCGGTATCAAGATATGAATGATAAAGGTATTTAAAACCGCGAGAACCGCTATAATCCAGTTCGGAACCAATATCACGAGTTTGTAACTCGTAGGATATTGACACTTTCTTATTTATCTCTTATTCATCCAAACCGATTGACTCTGGGCGATAAAATATACTATTGGTTTTCTTAATGGATAGGAATTCACACAACGTGTTAAGGAGATTATTATTGATTTACACCACCCGAGTCACAGATTATTATGTGTTGAATTCCATGTTTACTGATTTAGCACTCGTAAATATTCCTAACGCACTCAATTGCAGTGTTTGTTTTTAGTGCTATTAATTCTATATAACGTGTCAAGGAACTATTAACACTAAGAAGTGTTTATTCCCTCTGTCAGACTCGTAATTCTGTTAATAATTCTACGTATATTCTTTCAAGGATTGATTTGGCACAGGATAGGCCCCTAAACTGACAGGTGTCTTAGTGTATCCTTGTTTTCATGACACGTGTTACAATTAGTTATGTGCTTTTTATATCTGTAAGCATTGTAGGCCAGTAAAATAGTGATTTGGCTTTCTGTGACATCATAGGGAACCTGGATGACGGAATGCAACCAGTTTATGACGATTGGTATGAAAGAGATTATACTACTACTACCTGGTCGTTAGTCATCTGCTGTGTTCTTCGGTTTTCCTCGTCACGGACCTACATATAATATTACATTTGATTACATTTATTCTGATACACATACTTTAAATATACTTTTGCTTTAGGGTTTCTGCTCGAAGTGTTTATTGTTTGCTTATTGCAGCTGACCCTGTTTCCGTTCGAAGTGTTTATTGTTTTTGCTTATTGCTGCTGACCCTTGTTTCGTTCAAAGTGTTTATTGTTTTGTTTATTGCTGCTGACTCTTGCTTTGTTCAGTTTGTAACAGTTCGGCACTCCAACCCAGATATTCAATGCTCGCGATCTCTTCGGTTAAGGAATTTTCTTGTTTAGATACGGTTTTAACAATAGGCACGGATGTTTCTATATCTTTTAGTCTAATTAATGGTTCTTTGCAGTATGGTGCGGGATTGCGGGATAATGCCGTCAAGCTATGATAATTGCTTTCCCAGGTAGATATTTAATCTTGGCTCCAAAGACCTGAATGATCATTTGTCACCGAGTTCCTTTTGGGACTGTGATTAAAGCCTTTGAAAAAACTCGGTAAGTGACATGGTTAGTAACGGATTTTAACAGGATAGCCGTAGATTATGAACTTAAAATGTACTAGTGAGTTAAAGATACCTAGCCCTTCCTTGCCTATACTGTATATTTACTTTCAGAGGGCTTAGTTTACATGAAATAAAAAAGCTATAGGAAAGAACAGTTATCATATCACTGAAGTAGTACCCCTCTTACCCCTTGGTCTGAGGCGTCTGTTTGCAATAAAAAAATTCCTTATTTAAATCAGGATTTTTAAGTTAAGTGAGCTGCATTATTCCGCTTTTAAGATATCTAACGCCTGTTGATGCTTTTCAGACCATAATAAATCTACGCTCTTCTTCGTAAGATCTGTTAAAGGAGCTGTCATGATTGAAGAGTTACATATTTACATACGATTGTAATACCCACTACAGCGCAAAAGTGCTGTATCCCCCTTTTACGTTAATAGGTACCGGAAGTTATGAATAGCCGACACCTTACCATGGACTACTTTAAGACCTTGACTAGACACATAAAAACCTAAATAAAACATGTTCTGTTTTTTTCTTTTTTTTAAAAACTCACATTTAGATATTTTATCTGAGATTATTTGTCTTTGTCTCTGTAGCACTAGCTCTAGTTTATGTGAATGTACTTCTAAGGTATTAGAAAAGATTACAAGACCAACCAATAGGCATGTATGGTATCCCCTAAAAATCTCCAAACACTATATTGTAATTGGGGCGCAACGTAAGACCGGAGGCATACGTAAAAAAATTGATAATGTCCCCATCCCCTGAGAGTGCTGAAAACGGTGTATGAGTACAAATCACTTAGGTAGTGGTATCTGGTAAAAGCTTTTAAGCAAGTCCAAGCTGGTGAAAAATTTATTCTAACTTGGTTTAAGCGACAGAAATCTACGCAGATACGCCAAGTCCGATCTTTTATGGCATGACGTTTGAGGGAAAATTATATGGGCTATTTGATTTCCTAATGGCTCTTATTACTAACATTTTTCAACTTCGTCATTTATCTCTATTTTGAAACATTGCATTGGAGAGTCTAATACCGAAGGTACGCTACATATAGCTTTATGTTTTGTCCCGTTACTTAGACTGTATTTTGTGTTAAACTTGAACATTCCGTTTTTTTTTCCCAGGAGATCCACCTCGCTAGTGGAGAAACTTCCTGGTATTCAGATAAAAGATAAAAAAAGTTTCTCTGCTGAATCACCTCTGCTTGAGTGACTTTACGGATATTACTTTAGATAGAGTATAGGAGATTCATCTACCTACTGATTGAGCGTGATTAAAAATTAGCAACAATAAAAAATGCGATATTTAATAACTTCCGTATCCACGATATGTATAACGTTTGTGGATCACAGATTTAACTCGTTGCTGCTAGTCAACCGTGTCTAGGGCTTTGTTCGCGGAAATCGTTATATTTCAGTGTCGGGAAGGATTAAAATATCATTTCCCAGCAAAGTCTTTTTACACGCACTAAGACATTCGAGGGTGCATGCTTCTCGAGATTTTGCGTGCAAAACTGCGACTGCGTTTGTGGGAGAATTCTGTTGGGTCATTTGAACAATGTTACGATTTAATGGGCAATGTATACATATCGTGGATACGGAAGTTATAAATATCGCATTTTTTATTGTTTGCTAATTTTTAATCACGCTCAATCAGTCGTAGATGAATCTCCCTTATACTCTATCCTAAAGTAAATATCCGTGATGGCACATGAGAATTGGCTTTTGTTATTGCAAGCAGCTGACCTTTCTTTCTTCATCCAATTCGGGAAAGAAGTCACTAGGTTCCTCCACATCACTGCAGAGGTCATCCTTGACAAATACATAGTACCAAGATTTTCTCATCAGTAAGGGAATGAGATGCCACATTGATGATAAAGAAAATATAGTTCCGATTTTGTTACTCGATTTTAAGCGTCTGAACTTCTAAAAAAAAAAAAAAAAAAAAAAAAAAAAAAACACGGCCAATCATGGTTTACGCATTTGCAACCACAAGGGAGTTCCCCGTTCTTTCATTATCAGCCATGTTTTCATAATCTCTAATGTTATCCTCAAACCTATTTTTCAATGGGTGCCTTTGAAAATATAATTACTCTCATAATGTTTCGATAGTCGTGTAACTAACACTACTTGACACTATATCTAAATTTATTTTACTACTTACTTTAAAACTATTTGCAGCCATTGTGTGAAGCATACTTCTTTCATTAACCAACCCTCAAAGCCTGGAGTCGTACATGAAAATGAAATCTGGAATTCATGAAGGGGAGGGGACCCTGTTTGAAAAGACCGAAAGAGCTGGGGCGGTATTTTTCTCCATAAGCTGAGGAAATTCAGGCGAGAACCAGAATTTATACCAATTCCTCACGTTTTCTGATTTCGTTTTATATGAGTCGTATACTCCATGCAAACCATTCTATAATTCATGTAGAGAAATACTGATAATGATAGAATGCTGTTCTAAAAATAAAAACAAAATAATGTGTATGTAAAAATATGATACAAACATCAAAATATTTCAGTGAAACATATTTTTGATTGGCGAAATAGAATTTGGAACTCTTGAATAAAAATTACCATTGGTAGTCGATGAACTTTCTGAAGCTTTAAGTTTACAATTTGCAGTTCTTCTTCTTCTTCTTCTTCTTCTTCTTCTTCTTCTTCTTCTTCTTCTTCTTCTTTTATCTATTTATTTATTTTTCCTCTTCTTATTTAGTTTTTTTTTTCTTTGGAAAGAGTCTTTCCTTTGACACTTCTTCAGTTTTTCATACATAGGGTATGGGGATATTTGAGGATCACTTTCCACTTACTAAGAGCATTCAATCATATGTGACATAAAAGAAAATATACGCAAAAATGGCACTAATTTGGAGTTTCTTCCTCTTTCGCAGTATATGGTCACGACTAGGGTCCTATGTCAAGTGAATGGGAGTCTGTGTACTATATTATATTACTAGTGAAGCCTGGACTTTTTCATACGACATATCTTCTCATATTTCCGGAATTGCACTGCGCATATGTTAAATATGCATTTCTTCATTTATTTCCTTGTATCTAAGTATATTCCTCTCTCTCTCTCTCTCTCTCTCTCTCTCTCTCTCTCTCTCTCTCATTTTTTTTTTACTCTATTTCCTTACATCTAATAAAAATTTAAATCTTATTTTGTACATCTTCGTGTATCTCACATCCCATAATAGACTGAATAAGCACAAATTGAAACCAAAAGGTATAAATTACGATTTTCAGATTATCATATAATTGATGTAAATATACTTTTGGACAAGAGCTTGTCTCACCTTTAAAGGCGTTTCCCAAAGGGATACTTCTTTTCGCAGTTTAATGAAGGTCCAGGTGAAGAGAAGGGTGGAAGTAGAGACAATATTAAAAGTTTGCATGGGTCCCCATCCGTGCAGGGGAAATGATTTTGCTGTCTTCCCTCTGTCCTTCAGAAACGTAGCAAGAAAAAGCAAGAAGTGTCTTTACTCAATCACGGAAAGAGAGGAGAAGCTCCGCTGTGAATGACCTTCAGGGCACAAAACGGATTCGCTCTAAAAAGCAAGACCAAACATTTCTTCTTATTTTTATTTGAGCTGATTAGACAATCTCATTTTTTTAATTTGGATAATGAGCTTTTATTCTTGACTTGAAGCAATGAGGGAGACGTGATTGAAAAATGGTCAGGTGTCTGATTGGTTTCTGTTTGTCTTTCCTCTGACTCCTTACCTCTCCTGACAGAAGAGAATTGACTCATTACACATAACAATGTTGACCCTGGCTGCTGGGAGTTCAGTTCTATTTTCTGCCTTTGAAATTGGGTCGCTTCTAAGCTTTTCGCTAGAGAACAATTTTGTTTATCCATCGTTTTATTTGTACAAAGATTGAGATGTAGTCAGATGTAAATTGTTCGGTAAGTTGTTATTTCTCGGTAATTTCTCCATAAGGGAATAACTAAAATCATATTCTATCTCTCTCTCTGGTAGGTAGGTTGTTATTCCTGGCAATTACTCCTTAAAAGAATAGCTAAATTAATATTTTGTATCTCTCTCTCTCTCTCTCTCTCTCTCTCTCTCTCTCTCTCTCTCTCTCTCTCTCTCTCTCTCTCTATATATATACTATCTATATATATATATATATATATATATATATATATATATATATATATATATATATATATATATATATGTATGTATGTATATATAATGTGTATGTATTCAAGGTTAGATAAGTTTTATTTCTGAATGAAAAAATAAAAACATTTAAAAAAAATAATTTTTATATGTGCGACACATCCTGATGTGATTGGCTCTCTGATTGGAGGAAAACCGCAAGGCAACATCAAAGAAAACATTCGGTTGGAAATAAAAAGAATTTCTTGGTGAGAAAGAGACGGAGTTTCACAGGAGTTCCTGAATTTGCAACAGAGGAATCTCTTCCTGATTCAATAAAGTGAAGGAAATACCTACATGGAAGCAAAATAACTTTTTTTTTGTTCATAACTGTGATGTACTAATATATATATATATATATATATATATATATATATATATATATAATATATATATATATAATATATATATATATATATATATATATATATATATATATATATAATATCCTACATATTATATATATATATATATATATATATATATATATATATATATATATATATATATATATATATATATATACATACATATATATTATATATATATATATATATATATATATATATAAATATATACATATATCATACATATATCTAACATATATATATATATATATATATATATATATATATATATATATATATATATATTATATATATTTGTGTGTGTAAAGAGTTAACTCTCTTAGCTAGTCACCTCAACCTCCAACCTTGCTTTTAATCATAACATAGCATTTGTTGCCACACAGATACCTACCGAAGGGTATAAGAAATTACCTCCTTCTTTATTCCTCTTAATGCTCACCCCTTTGGAAAATCTGTTTATCGTTCTGGGCTCTTGAGATTGTCTTCAAGATCTTCTTTTCAGACAATGCCATCGGAATCGAAGCCTGCTTCAAGGTCGTACTGCGTGGGACATCCATCACCACACTGGTAAAGCCTCACTGGCTCTTGTTACAGAAAATGGGAAGTCACAGATATGTGACCTGACATCATGTTGGCACCTGAAGCAGGATGATCATGATATCACCCCCATCTTGTGGAGCTAAAAAGATAATCCCTGAGTTCATATAAGAAGGAGGACCGTTAAGAAAGCTCTCAGAAACACCACACGTATGCTGGCTGCATTGTCTCTTTATAAGCTCCTGCATTGAGTTTTCCCACATAGTCCTTCATATGGTCACCCCAGTCAATTTAACAATGCATATTTCCATTAACATATCCCTCCTAACAGTGTGCCTCTCGACCAGGCTCCATTTTCGCCCGTCTGAGGTAAAGTCTTGATCTGAGGTTATTTTCAATCTAGTCAAATGTTCCTACTCTTATAAACAATTCCAATGTCGTTTCAAAGTGCGCTCTCGCACAATACCTTGGCTGAGTCAGCTCAGTGTGTAAAATTGACGTAAGCTATTTTGCATCCAAATCGAGTTAATTCTAGTACTTTCAGTGCCAGCCTCAGTTCGATAGAATTCGCTATTTTCCCCAAGTAATTGTGTGCGTCTTCCGTTCACAGACGGTGCGTCTTCAGCTGTGGAAACATTCAGTTCGTCTTGTGTCTTTCACAGTGGTAATAGCCACTAAGTTCTACCCAAAGGTGTCCCTTCTCAAAAGGATCATACCATTATTTTTCAGTGTTTCGAATTCTGTTAATGTTAATCACTCGGCAGGACTCTGTTAGACTGTTTGTTTAAATTCCAAATTTATCTGATCTAAGTGTTAAGTTTTATATATAACTGAGTGTTAAAGTAAAACCTAAGTGGATGTCTGACTTTCCCATTGTTGACTTAAAGCCCTCAGCCCATTCTTAATTCTATTTATGTTTTTGTCTGGCCATGTGATTAAAGCCAGAGCCATTATTCTTATGGTAAGTTATTTGCTCACCGGTTAGAAGATGCACACAATTACGTGGAGAAAATACAACAGCATCTGCAGTGCTATAGTTGCAAGTAGACATTTGTTTTTTAAATATTTTTCATGCAAGGTGATCATCAAATTACAAGGTCTTCAGGTAAACCTTTTCACCGTTATTGTGAATATGATTAAGTGAATTTCTGTTCGTTATTTTTTCCAAGTATACATAAACAAAGACACACACATACCCACACACACACACACACACACACACACACACACATATATATATATATATATATATATATATATATATATATATATATATATATATATATATGTATATATATATATATGTATATATATATATATATATATATATATATATATATATATATATATATATATATATATATATATGTATATATATATATATATATATATTATATATATATATATAATATATAATATATATATATATATATTCATGTATATTCATATTCACAATAATGGTGAAAAGGTTCACTTCAAAGCCTTCAGATTTGATGATAACTCCGCATTAAAGATACAAACCAATTGTCTACTTGGAACTGTAGCACTGCAGATGTTGCTTTGTAGAGGACAAAGCGACGCCTGACACAGTAATCCTAAACAATGCACACGACTCCGCTTTCAGCAGCTGCAATAGAAGAGGAAATCGTCTGCATTTTGTCTTTCAATGTAAACTGAGTGACAGAAACAATTTCATATTTTGAATATTATTCAAAATGCAAACATGTCAAGGAGTTTCAAAATATCAAGTGGAGTGTTTTATCGAAAGACTTTACACTTTTCAGAACTCAAAGTCCATTATTGTCGTTCAGAAGTATTTCTCTTTCCCTCTCCACTTACTGCTGAGACTATTAAAAATGATATCTTCATTCTGGTGATATTTTTCTGATCGCTATATCAATAAACACTGACTGTCTCTTCACTGTTCATACTAGTCTTTGGATATTGCTTGAGAGAGAGAGAGAGAGAGAGAGAGAGAGAGAGAGAGAGCACTCATTCGGCAATATAGAAAATTCAGTAAAAAAAGGGGGGGGGGGGGGTGGCCGGCACTTAAATTTTGGAAAAGAAATTAGTAAGAATGAAAGATGCCCCATAATTCCCACTGGTGTGTCACATCTAGGTAAAAAATGACGAGTTTTCTGCTCACTTATTTCGGAAACAGGTTCTCATCTCACACATTTCCCAAACTATTGAAGTCCCCTTTAACGAAGTTTAAGGAAATTTCTGTTTTTCTTATTTCCTCAGTCCATTTTGAGTGTCTGTTTAATCGTTTTCTTTGGGCGATTCGCTGACTATCCCTCTCCCTTTTTCATAGCCGTTTCTTTCTTCTATTATTTTTCTGCTTCCCTTTGGATTCCAGTGGTCGAGCGCATCGAGTTGATCGTTCCATCTCGAGTTGATGATTCCATCTATGCTTGTACTGTAAGAGACGTTGCATCTTTCTGACTAAATTAATTAGTCAGTGTATAAAAAAAAGTCTTACAATGAACGAACTCGCCCAAGGTAGGGATGGACTAATTTACTATTTTCCTAATTATACCCCGTAAAATTATTTTGAAAATCTCGGAGAAAAAAGAGGATAGGCAGTTCTGGTGCTAAACAAGGATATAAAGTTGATGCTAGCATGACAAAATAACCAGGCATTTTATACTGACTAAATGCATCAGGGAAGGTTAATCCCTGGATCTAAATGAGAAAGATGCTTGAAAGAATTTTCAAAGGACGTAAATAGTTTCATATCTATATTTCAAATAAATATTATTTTCCCACGACCTCCAATATACTGTCATGCTTAGTTCGTTTATAATTAGGGATGAATGAACTAATTTTACATGAAGAAACTTATTATAATTTGCGTTCTAGAATAATATTCGCATGAAAAAAGACCTCTTTCTTTGCATATCCACGTAATAAATGCGTTGACTGCTTCTTTAGAGAGCTATGTAAATCACTTATGTTTATAGAGGGAACCGATATTCCGTGTTTCTTTGGTGAGAGGGATTCCACGAAGTGTTTTAACTGCTGATGAATACTCTCATCTGTATCCAGTGGTATATACATCTCAGAAATGGTTCCTTATTTATTGACTGCTTTTGTAATACATATTTCTTGAAGCACTTTAAGAAAAGCCCCTTCGTTTCTTGGAAGCACAAGACTGGATGTTAGAAACATAAATGGTGGGACATCTACGACTCAATCGACTGCTACCAGGCATTCGACTTAGCAACCGTTATGTCAGCAAGGATGTGTTAAGGTGAATTACCAGTGTGATAAGGCCCTTTGATTTGGAAGTCTTGGGAAAATCGGTTGCATATTTACAACCATGACTCTGCTCATCCAGAAGAAAACTGTAATTACATTAAAAATCACATTTATTATGTGACATTTATCATGTGATAGTATTATGTTAAGAGCTACAAATAATTAAATAGAAAATACTGTATTTAATAGAAAAATAAAGAGCACAAAATAAGTTTTCACGTTTTTTTCTTTGGCAGTGTAATAGCGTACTGACAGTTTGAAGAGTCTTCTCATCGTTCGATATCAATCCCATAGGCAGTTTGTGGCACAATCTGGAGGTTAAAAA
>NC_061095.1:41742523-41765023 GCF_015104395.2 Macrobrachium nipponense | reverse complement strand
GCATGGGTTGTTAGATATAAGTTTATATTAGACAGGGAATTTCACTTTCTATGATTCTAGTTAGGTGTTGTGAAAATTTGCTATTGTATATATATGGTATGGAGGCATACATTGCTAATATGTAGTGTTTTTTTTGTTTTTTATCTCAACAGCTGAAGATGCACATTGTATGTGCGAAACGTCTCTAATAAATTATTCTTCTGATGTGGTTGTCTGCGATTTCCTGAATGGATGTATGTGATATACCTGCATAGCCTATATATATATATATATATATATATATATATATATATATATATATATATATATATATATATATATATGTGTGTATACTATATGTATATATATATATATATATATATATATATATATATATATATATAATAATATATAATAATTACATGTATATAAATGTGTATGTATTCAAAGGTTAGATGAGTTTTGTTTCTGAATGAAAAAATAAAAACATTTTTTAAAAATAATTTTTATATGTGCGACACATCCTGATGTGATTGGCTCTCTGATTGGAGGAAAACCCCGCAATGCAACATCAAAGAAAACATTCGGTTGGAAATAAAAAAGAAATTTCTTGGTGAGAAAGAGAGGGAGTTTCACAGGAATTCCTGAATTTGCAACAGAGAGGAATGTCTTCCTGATTCAATAAAGTGAAGGAAATACCTACATGGAAGCAAAATAACTTTTTTTTTTCTTTTTGGTTCATAACTGTGATATAATAAAGTAAGAAGGCAACGTGATTTACTGAAACATCAGAGGAATCCCTTTTCTTGCACATTGTTTCTATTCTTATATTTGGAAAATGGAGTCATAAAATTCTCCATTAACAGATCTGCTACCACTGTGTTATTCGATCCTTCTTTCACTCCTACTTATAAATCTCTTACTGCATCTTTGTACTGCACATTTGTACATGCCAGAGCTCCTTTATTGAAACTGAATACGTAATGTAATTAAAATTTTTCATTGGGAATTTTAGTTGTAGCGCTAGTTTGAATTTGCCTCGAGTTTGATATTTGATTTACAGGCAGCTTCAGAGGTGACACTGGAAGGGAACAATGGAAGGCAGGTTACGTTTCCCAGTTAGGAATTCTCTCCAATTATTCAAACGAGCGTCATTCTTTCCCTTTGGTCTCGTATTTTTTGCATCTTGGCGCCGGCTTATTTGGGGTGTTTTCTTCTTTTTCTGGGAAATGAAATTTGGCCGACTGCACCAGATGTGGAAAGGTATGACAATGGGGAGTCATTTAGCTGTATGAGTGGAAGGGGTTTTGAGGGGGAGGAGCAAAGTAGACAAATCTTCCGCATCATATTTTAATGGCTGAGGGAGTGAGCAGACGTGGCTTTTGTACGCCGTCTTGTGTGGTCTTTACTATAACAGGTGAAAAAAATATTGTACTTATTTTGTTAAGATTGATGAATACTGAGAGTTCAATGTGCATCTCGTGTATGTACGTTGCAGTATATTTAGTGCAATGATTTCAGTATTTATTGTGACAGATGCCAGTAAATGTTAAGTGAATCTTAAACTTTGACCAATTTGTATATTGACATTCTTAACAACAATTTCTTATCTAGAATTTATGAACATTATGAATTTAGAAAAATAACTAGTTTAAGTTATATTTAATAAAACGGAAGGAAAAGGAAATTAAATGTATAGCGAGTAATTACCTTTGGTAATATCCTGTGATACATTCGTAATCTATTTGCTGTTAGTTCAATTTATTTGGATCTGAAAATTCAAAGCTGATCAGAGTTATAATTGTAATCACCTCCCTAGATAACTATACTTATTACTTTGCACGTGGAAGGCCCTCTCTCTCTCTCTCTCTCTCTCTCTCTCTCTCTCTCCTCTCCCCCTCTCTCAATAGTCTTTGTTGCATAGGTTTATTATGGATGAAAATATTATCTAAAGTTCTAATTTTCTTATTCAAAAAAGCTATTCACATAATGCAATATACTTTCTGCAGAAACTTTAATTTTGTTTGGCCATCAAATTTACAGATGAAGGCTAGTGAAAATAATTTCAATGCAAATTATTTAGTGGCTAAGGGAAGAGAAATTTCTGGGATAATCTACTTTTCTCTATATTACGCACAATGGGCTTTACGTTTTTCAAGAATGAATCGTTTATATAATGTTCGCATACAATACCATTCCACAGGAATAAACGACAATTTATTCAAAACAAGTTTGGAAGTCATTTAAGTAATTCGATTAAGAATAGAATTTATAACAGTCATATAGAATGATTAGATTAGGAATAGTTCGAGGTGTACAATGTACTGAAGAGCAGACTATGTAAAACACTAACTTAAGAATGATTCTGTATTTGAAGCAGATAATTTAGACACAGGGAAATACGTGAAAATAAATCAAAATTATAAGATATCTTTAAATGCCACATTGTTTGACATTAAGGAGAAAATCATTTCAGGAAGGTTTCTTTTTGCGATAAATAGATCTTGATTTACCATCTACGGTTTTATTTTGAATCTTCTTGAGGATCAGAGAATTTAGTTTCATGTTTATAAGTTTTTGATTACTAGGTCACTAAATGTGATAGCATCTTATTATTATTATTATTGGCACACAGTTCATTGGCTGTTTCTCAGGTATTGCGAACGGTGGAGAGGTGCCGAGCTTTCGTATGATGTTATGAAACTCTTGCCAGATATTTCTGTAAGAATCTCCCCGCTTGTAGGTAATCCCTCTTGGGAGTGCGGCTGGCTCTCTCGTCTGGAAGTATGGTCTTACTCGGGCGGTGGGTTACGTAAGGTGCCCTTGGTAGGATGGTGCATACTAGAGTTGTATTGCGTTGCATTTACTGTACATTTCATCGTTTTTTTTTCTTTCTTTTCTTTTAACAATAGTCGGATCAGTACAAGATTTTGGCATATCCTCATTCACACCTTCCATTAATTTTCGTTAGCGCAGTGCATCACTAAAAGTGAACAGTTCAGGCAGTTTGTTCTTGAAAATGGGGACAAATTCCAAAACTGATGATACCAAGCTGAGAGAGTGACTTTGGCGTTACGAAAACGCCAATCTTAAGGTCCACATAAACATCTCTCTCTCTCTCTCTCTCTCTCTCTCTCTCTCTCTCTCTCTCTCCTTGAATTTCCATCCAGTTTCCAGACCCTTGAACCTAGGTTGAAAGGTTAGGGGACAACAGAGATACCCTCGGGGACCTCCCTCTCCGGGTGCTGTTGAAGCTAATTTTAATCTGGCTATTCTTCTTTTATCGGCTACTTTCCTCTCCTTATTTTACGTAAGTGACTGAAGTGGTTGCTGCGCCACAGTAACTTTCAGTCCTCTATTCAAATTGATCCGTAGACATTTGGAGGCTTTCTCCTTGTTATAAAGGGCGAAAACTCTCAATGCAACTGCATCCCTACAGCCTCGTGGACAATTACGTAGCATCCTCGCCATAATTGCTCAGGTCAAATACACGTGCGGGCAGGCTATAGCCTATGACTGCTGCCATCGTCCAATGTTGCCAAAAGAAGAGGGGAACACCGAAAAACCACCAAACTAAAATGCTGCAAAATATTCTTGTTCATATCACCAATTGCCTTACTATATTTCCAGGTTATCTATCTGTTACTCTCAAAAGAAAATATACAATACTGGATTCACATCAATTTCTGAAGTATAAATCAAGGCTCAAGTGCGCCGTATTTTCCGTGAGAGAGAGAGAGAGAGAGAGAGAGAGAGAGAGAGAGAGAGAGAGAGAGGTGGGTAAGCGTCTAGTAACGTCATTGATGCGTCACAAGGAATTTCGTCCGAACTGCTATCATCGAAGTTGGAATGTCGCCTCATTTCCAAGAACAAACTGACTTAACTGTTTGCTTTTGGTGCTGCACTATGCTAACAAAAATGACGGCAGGTTGTGAATAAGGCTCTGCCAAATTCTCATACCGACCCGACTATTCTTAATGGCTCTTAATGGCTCCGAATAGACGTCTTGCGTCGGAGACGCTGCTGATTATCTTGATGGTGATGGTGATGTGTGCGCTATTTTTATTTTCATAATTCGAATTATAAGCACAGTTCTATTTAGTTAAGAATTATGCACACTGCATGTTTTCTATTATCATCGAGTGTTTTTTTTTTATATTTTCATTTTTCCAGAATCATAATTGCTTCCTGACTTCCAACGATTTCACAGGGTTATTTGCTTTTTATTAGTAGGTTCCTGTTCTTCAGCTATTGGACGATATTTATTGCTATACTTTACTGAAAAGCTATAAATACAAAAAAATAATTATTCAAAAAATAATAATAAAAGCAATGCGTATAATCATTTTACTAGAATAACCATTGAGGCAAATAGCTGAACTTTCTAAGAGAAATCAATAAAAGAACTTGACTCTTTTGTTATGAAGGGAATCTTTCCGATTTCTGAATTTGTAGAGAGTTTAGTTTGAGCTCCGAGAAAAAGCTTTAAATAGTCACCTAAATTTCCCTCCACGTACAGTGTCTACGGTATATTATATAACAAGACTAATTTACCCTGCTTCTGTGAAAGACTCTGTTACTAAAAGAAGACTGATATTATCCCCCTAAACGACACTTCACAAGCTTCAAAAACAGTCTTCTTTTCTTGGGTAGCAGAAAGATGAAGATGAACTGAAGAGGCTGTTCTTTTGACTCCTTTTTTTAAATGACACCTTTGTCCCACAGAGAGTGAGATTAAAAGGTTAAAATAAAGGCATAAATACACAGTTGTTTTGTTTTCAGGACATATATTTTTTTTTTTTAATTTACATTTTTTTTATGAATAAAATGGTTTCCAGACGGTAATTTATGATTATTCATTTAAATGGCTCATTCCAAACGATTATTATACTACACCCCAGTAGTATACCGTTAGTTAGCCTCTTTTCGAGACAGATTAAGAACTTTGTAAACTTATTCTTGGAAAGAATCAATTAAAAACCTATTGACTGGAATGAATTCCTATTGATTCTTTAAGTCAGTTCAGCTGAATAAATCCTCCACCATAGTCAGTCTGAATTATCCAGCGAAATCAGGATTTTAGTGACACAGGGAATAGTGTTTGTTGAAGGCTTCCATGAAGCTTTGGAATTACAGGGGACAGAGCTTAAAAAGGATGTACTGTGCAGCATATCTGGTCTTTGCCTATATCCCTGATTCATAGCTTGTTAGTCCTTGAGATATTTTTGAATAACAAATCTTTATCGTTGTAAAAACTACTGAATAAAATTGCATTAATAACTGTTATGGATGTGTAACTTAAAATAGATATATTTGATACTTCAGAGTAGCACTGCAGAGACCACACCACTTACAGATTGGTTTCAAAAGATTTTTTCTGTTGAAATGGGGAACTATTACATCTTTACCTTTAAAACAAATATGTAAAATCGTAGAGGGAAAATACCACGTCATTATTAGTCAAACAGGAACGCAATCATGGCGTTAAAGGCGTTTCCTCCAATGCTGCCAAATGTAATTCCCCTTTCCTTCATTATTCTTCCTTTTTAATGTAATCTACTTTGAAGTGAAGACATGATAACGTCCCTATGGCATTTCCATCAAGATCAGTCGTTACTGCTCAAACCTACAACATTTATTCCATAGAAAGCGGCAAATAGAATGAATATGCCACACAGTAAAGAAGATCAACACGTACATTTCATCTCAATGAATTAAAATTACTCTTCATTGGACGTATACTCAAACACAAATTAATGAAAAGGTCATTATTAGTGACTAAAAACTATTTCTTACCGATATAGTAAACCGTTATATATACTAAAAGTATCGAAACTTTCTTTTTATTTATCCTTATCTAAGGAACAAGAGAAATAAATTTAAAAATTCATACTTGAAAAATAATGCAAAAAAAAAAAAACAATATTCATTATACTAACGATCCTTTAGGCTAATAGCCAGTCCGTGAGATGACTGTTGGGTCAAATGTCAGTCTGTGAAGTGTCCGGGGAGCGTAAATATAAACACCATTGTTTTTAAACGAAAATAAGAATAGACGAATCGGATCTCCAACACGCAAGATTTGTTCCCATGATTTGATTAGATATTGCCTTTTTCCTACCTGCTTTCTTGTGCATTCTCTGTCTTCCTCTCAGAATTCCTCGCCCTCCCCATTCTCTCTGTTCAAGAGGAAAGAAGATTATAATTGGAAAATATTGGCTCGGTTTATATAATAAAAAAGGAAACTAGTATAAACATTATTTTGAGAATATAAAGTGAACCAGGAATCAGAAAGGACACGGGCTGTTTCTGAATTGTAGTAGTTGTAATTGAAGTTGTAGTAGTGGTAGTAGTAGCAATAGACTGACCGATGTTAGGATTATCAATCATATACCTGTTTGATTTTTTAGTATGTATTAAAGCGCCCATGTTATTACGAATAATTATGACTTATCTAAATATTTTCAGAACAAAAGATTTTAGATCATTAATACAATGAAAGCAGGGCATATTGGAGATTAATTTTTACAAATTTCCCAAGGGGAAATTAAAAACGAATTTCCGGCATCAAGTATTAATGACTCTCTCTCTCTCTCTCTCTCTCTCTCTCTCTCTCTCTCTCTCCAACAGAGTAGTTAGGCAAAATTCATTTTCTGTTCTTCTCCTTTGAACATCGGAATTTGAACCCCTCAAGTATTCACAGCAGACTTTAAAGAGTTGTGTTTTTTTTTTTGGTATTTAGCAAATAACTGTTTTGTTATACAAGTGTGAATACACAGGAAAACCATGCAGTAAAATAAAGAAATATATTTGATTTCGACGAAAGAAACTAGTATCTCTCTCTCTCTCTCTCTCTCTCTCTCTCTCTCTCTCTCTCTCTCTCTCTCTCTTCGTTCGCATTATATGATAACAGCAATGTAAGAAGGCTATTTCTCCAAAAAGCGTGTTATCAATATCCTCCCTCTGATATTTGAATCACCGACTAAACATGAAATAAGAAGAAAAATTATAAGAAAATAGGACGATATCAAGGCAATCATTGATGACGTTTATTTTTTTGTTTATATTGAAAATAAAACGTGAAAACTCTTCACACTGAATTCGAAGAAATTTCCTGCCTATCCATTTTTCACGCTCAGCTTAATCCCTTTTCCATCGGATTAAAGGAGGTGAATCAAGACCTCCATCCCAAAATCATTTCGCGGAAATCCCGAGATCGACCTCGAAGCCATTTTTACTTCTAGGAACCAAAGGAATGCAATTAAGGATTGCGATTTCCTTAGTTATCCTTCTCGGTGTCTCAGGAGTTGCGTAAATGTTTGAATTATCTTGAGTTTACCAATGAAAACATTTTTCTGATTAGCCAATCAGTTCAGAATAATAATAATAATAATAATAATATAATAATAATAATAATAATAATAATAATAATAATAATAATAATAATAATAATAACATCAGCTACCTTGCAGTAATAAGTGGTACGAGCACCAACCTGAGGGAGTGATAGAAAACGATCAGGCAAAGATCCTCTGGGACTATGGTATCAGAACGGATAGGGTGATACGTGCAAACAGACCAGACGTGACGTTGATTGACAAAGTCAAGAAGAAAATATCACTCATTGATGTCGCAATACCATGGGACACCAGAGTTGAAGAGAAAAGAGAGGGAAAAAATGGATAAGTATCAAAAGACCTGAAAATAGAAATAAGAAGGATATGGGATATGCCAGTGGAAATTGTACCCATAATCATAGGAACACTAGGCGCCGATCCCAAGATCCCTGAAAAGGAATATGGAAAAAACTAAAATAGAGGATGAAGTAGCTTCATGACACATGACAAAGAGTGTGATCCTAGAAAAGGCGTACATAGCACGAAAATTGATGGACTCCTAAGGAGGCAGGATGCAACCCGGAACCCCACACTATAAATACCACCCAGTCGAATTGGAGGACTGTGAGAGACAAAAAATAATAATAATAATAATATGGAGGAGGAGGAGGAGGGAGGAGACCTTATCTGAGGGCAGTAGTGTTTAAAATGATAGTTTCCACCGCATTTCATAAGTATATTTTTCTCTAATCGTCTTACTATCTTCTTTTCTTCAGCATGTAGCTGGTAAATCGTTTCCAAAGGACATAAAAGGATTTTCTGTTGTCTGAGGTCTATTTCCTCTTATATGTCGACACGCTATCTGGCGGTCACCTATTATAGTAATAAAGTGAATCAATAAAGATAAATAATGCATAGGTATATCTGTTTCGACCTCGGGAAGGTAGCCTCATGTAAAATTTACCTCTTCGAGGTATCTTAGTAACGTTAAGCACTCTCTCTCTCTCTCTCTCTCTCTCTCTCTCTTTGCTCTTCTGCTGATTTCTTATATTTCTCCTTATGATGGTGGGGAGAAGTTCAGTTTTTTCCTTATATTTATGATTGGTTTTCTTCTTGTATATTCAGTACATCGAGTAGCCGTAGAAGAAGGAGAAGGAGTCAGACCCTCTCTATTTCATGTCTTGATTAAGTAAAATGAATGCATCGTTCGAGTTTGTTTTATAGTCTCCTCTAATTTTCTCGTCTTCAACAGTTATAAGTCTTCGTATATAGTGAAATACGGATATATAAATCCGTAGAGGTTTTCACAAGGTTTCCCGCTGATGTATTCGGGAATCGTAGTTCAGATAATGCCTTCCGTGTTCCTCATGTCCCCGGCGGGTGAGGTGATTCTGGAGTCCAGGGAGCTGCTGGTGCTGGTGCTGTTGTTCGTGATTAAACTGGAGCTATACCAACACAGGCTCTTCTCATAGAGCAGCCCGTAAGACTCCCATTCTGAAAGAAAGCTTAATAATGAAAACTTTATTCAGCAATTATAAATATAGTTACATATTTCCTCATAACTTATCATTACCATTCTAAAAAGGAGACATTTCTATATCAAGTAAACTTCACAGAGAGCTTACGAGACTTACAGACATACAGGCAGATATACTGACACAAAAATACACAGACGACAACATAGTCTTCCTACTTTGCCTGAAGGGATCCCCGGGGTCCCCGACCTGATAATCTTCTGGAGCTCACATGAAACCATTTTTATTTCTATCCCTTTTAGGCAGCTCTCAACACCTTCAGCTTCTTTTCAGTCATCGTTGCTTTAGCGTTGGGTTTTTGTCTGAGCGCCGCCTCTTTCAGAGGGAATCGCCATTTGATTTCCCTTCCCTTTTATCTATATGTGTGCATATTCTTAGGCAATGCTAAATGAGGTCATTAGACTTTCCCCCATGGGCACTTGATCCGGCTTGGTCGCACCGGGCCCAACCCACCACGCACCCCCCCCCCCCCCCCCCCCCCCCCCCCCCCCCCCCCCCCCCCCCCCCCGCACACACAAAAGTCGATGGACAATTAGCGCTTTATTCGTGGCTAGTGAATGATTGTCATTCACCCAAGTATTCATGTCAAATTTACCACTATAAATTTGTCATAGCGAGGAACACAACTTAGTATACTCGTAACGTTTGATGTAAATGTTGTCATCATGAGATTAGAGATTAAATACTATTTTAGCCTGCATATAAAAGAAAAAAAATCAGTAATATGCTGTATGCCTTTCTTTTTGGCAAGACCGTCAGTAATAAATGAAACACTGATAATGTTATCACCATCACCATTCTTTCTAGAATTATTAGAGAAACATACAGGCACCTGTAAAGAATAACCGTTGGCATCTACCACATTCCTGCTCGGTCCCCAGGCAATGGAATGTCTGTAAGCGATAAATCCAAGAATATAAACCCAAGAAAGGTAAGGGGCTTTATGAGATGGAATTCATTGCAAACAATCACACATGAAAAGTTTTAAAGGCTGTGAATGTTGTAAGTGTTAGTTAATAATTATGTTCGGGTTTACTGTTAGTCCCAAAGTTTCCTTTCCTGTACTGAAAGAATTTATTTTCGTCCATTTATGGTGTTTCATTTCTCCGTCGCTCCTTTTTCCATCGTTCAATTGAATTTCTGCCCCGTAAGTTCTTCAGGGGAGCTTGTTGAGAAGACCATCAAAATGGTGATGATCTCGGATCCTCCATTAAAAGGAAAGGTCTCCCACCTCGGAGCCGGTATTATCAAAGAGAAAAGGCTACGTGCAAAAAGGACTTGTCTCATCTTACTGCGTGTGCTTTATTTATTTTATTTTATTTTATTTTTTTTTTCTAGAGAGGACTTTTACTATTTTCAATCAATTTCGGTTACGATGATAAAAATCCCGCATTTCAGCCACATTTCAAATACTTCTGTGTACATAGCGAATCAGAAGGTAATTACAAGCCGTGGAAAGTGTTGTTAGGAGAACTGATCAAAGCAGTTTACTATTGCCATTGCTAACTCTACATGAAAGAAGCATGACTTAAAGACCTGTTTTTTCGTTATATATATAGATTATATATATATATATATATATATATATATATATATATATATATATATATAAAATAAGGGGTCACCTTTATTGTTCCGTTAGTTGTAATTAAAAGTTTAACTCAGTTTTTTATCCAAATTTAATTTTTGCAGTAATATATTAGCCCCGAAAATAAGAATAGTTACTAAACATTGGTCAGTTGTAAGAAAAAAATTTTCTGGGCTATTCGTCCACCTTTTCCTTTTGTCTCTGACGTTATGAAGGAATAATGGTCTGCGTCAGTATATTTAAGTAAGTATATACTTATAAATGGTCGCTGAACAAAGGATTAAGATTTTTTTATTTACGTTTTAAATAGATAAAAGTAAGAGATCGTTAATTATTTAATAAGGTTCATAGACTTGTTACCTTCACAACGAATGAAATGTTTTTAGTCAAAAGCTGTAATCTCCTCCTCCTGGGACGAGAAGAAAAGCAAAACGAAAACTCTGACTGTTTGTTCTTCAAGTTAACACATTCCACGTCCCAGACATCCAGTCCTTCTGGTAGCAGCATAAAATGTTTCAGCAATTTTTCTTGCTGCAAATCGTTTTGAAGAAGTATAAGAAATCCAACGAAATGTGATACGCGCTTTCCTCGACAATGTTTCCCTTTACAAATAATCTTCAGTGAAACTCTGTTTACAGTGGGACTTTTCCTTCTTACATTTCTTTCGAACGCTTTGAGGAGACGCTTCAGGTCTGGGGAAGGATGTCAGGTGTCTTTAAGAAAGGTAAGCTCTCTCATGAAGAAAGCGCTAAGAATACGAGGAAAAGATTTATCTTCAGAGTTCAGTGGCCAGAGGTTTCAAAGAACAGCAAGATTATCTTTGAGGTGTCGTACTAATAGTCACTTTTCGATATCGGAATAACATATGAAAGGCTGACCCGTATGAAGCCAAAGTAAAATTGAGTTCATATGGATTTAATACAGCCTGCAGAAGTGCCAGCAGTTAAAAGGAAAAAGGCGAAGGATCAAGGAGTCGAAGTGATGGAGAAGTGACAGCTTGGTGTTGACAGCGCGACTTTGATTGTTAACATTCGTGTAATATATGCATTGGCAAGTGGGAACATTTGGAAGCAATGAGTGAAACTGAAGGACACATACGACAATGACTTCCTTTCTGAAGATATAGAAACTAGACAAACACACACAAACATAAAGACATTCACACACAGACAACACACACACACATATCTATATATAGATAGATAGATAGATAGATAGATAAGATATATGTGTGTGTGTGTGTGTACACATTCATGTGTACAGACATACAAATGTTTGTATATGTGTGTATGAGAAGCAACAGAAAGAGGAGCACACGTAATAGGTAACAATTAATAGGTAACAGGTGAACTTTTCTGAATCTTTTCAAAACTGAATTCATACAAAGGGATGACTTTGCCTCAGTTTAACAAAAGGAAAAAGTGTAATTTCATTTATCGATTGGAACCGCATGCAGTTGAGCTTTCTTTCCCGAAATCAAGCTAAGAAATATATAATATATATATATATATATATATAGATATATATATATATATATATATATATAATATATATATAAATATATTAACAAAAAACCACCTTACTTATCACAGTTTATGTATGCGTGCTCATTTACTTAGATACGACACGGGATATCCATGAGCTTAATAGTTGTCTTTGCCTTCAGTGAAAGCAGTAAAAATACTTTTTTAATTCATATCATTATTTAATATTTCACAGTAGATTTAAGGTAATTTATTCTCATATTCATTTGTAATTATTTATTAGTTATGTTAAGATGCTACGTTCTGACAGAAGAATCTCCGAGAGTGCTACAGATATTCGTTTAGTTCATACAATTCTGACCAATCCATCAATAGTTTTGCCTTAAGTGTAGACCTTTTGTCCTTATATCAATGTAATGTTGATGTATTTATGAAATTAATGGAGGATATTCATTACTAAAACCATATAACTAATTTCAAAAAAAAAGGAATTGCTATGCCACATCATTAGATTCGGAATTACTGGTATGAATTAATTCATTCAAAAACATCTATGCTTTTCAGAGGTACCCGGAACTCTTGCTCATATTTTTTTTTTTTCATAAAGCAATTAGAGATGACAGATTAGCTGGCGGGAAAACTAAGTAAATAAATAACCTCTGTCACATTTCCTGCCGACATAGATGATTTCAAACGATACCAGTTGATCTGGAATGAATGTCGGGAATTTAAGCTTTCTATTCGATGGATGATTGGCTGTATAGTAACGAAGGCTAGACCTTCTGACAACAATGACATAAAAATTTAAATACTAGCAAAGCAGTACACCTTTATGAACTCTGAATCCTCTCCACTGATAATTGTGATAATGAACAAACCAACAAAATATGTTAATAAATACACTTCGATTATTAGTCTAACTCCCAAAATAAGTCTTAAGAAATTACAGTCTACTTTATAGGTCACAATCAGATTGACAAGATGTAGGGAATAGTTGGTAATTTTCAAAAACAGTAGACAAGCTTGATTTGATAACTGCTATATCCAGTGTCAAGCAATTTTTAATTATTGGCTATCTACCTATTTACTGATAAAAAAAAAAAAAAAAAAAGCCGTTACCGTATTTTGGCTTAAACCTTCACCAATAATTATCGTCAGAATGATGACCATATGAGGCTCCACCCACTTTGGCCTCGTTATAATTCAGGATAACACTGAAGGCTACCATGGGCATTGATGGATTAGAAAATTTAACTTCTGGGTATAAAAACTCATTTCTCGAGTAGTTGTAAGAAGTGCTAAATGATCCTCAAGGATCCCAGCAGTTGGCCTAAACGTTTAATTAATGTATATTACTGCTATTACTACTGTTGCGGCACTACTGCTACAGTAGTAGTTACTACGCTAGCACGATACCCCACCCACTTCTATATATCGATCCGCCATTCATAAAGTTATCCAATACGGTTGCACGGCCTAAAGAAGAAGAAAAATAATTATATCGGATGATCTTTTAGTCTGCTGGAGATTTTGCACATATAAGCTTGTATTTACTTTGGATAAAAATCTTATTTTAACAAAAATAGTTTATCTAAAGGCTGTTTACATACAATCTCTCTTTCTCTCTCTCTCTTGGTGGCATAGTGAATAGTTAATGGAAATGTTCAAAATCCTGAATGACATTACAAGTATTATACTCACGTTACGCTAAATACAAATCAGACCATAAACACTGGACTTGAATTAGAAACTGATTAATTACTTATCCAGGCTATAGTAAGTGTGGCCACGGGCTTTCTCTTGACTGTATAAAGTTGCAAGTCGTAAGACAAATGCAGTTTTGCAACCACAGGGACAATTCCAAATCCTGTTAGCCATTCTTAACTGCTATGGGTTTCAGAGCCGATGGAACAAGGTGAATGAGTTTCTGTCTGGTGGATAGGTGGGGCAACATTTCGTCAAACGGTGTTTACCTTGCTTAGGTAATGAATATTTTTCGACTTTTGGCTCGTAATCATTGGCCATGGCGTCAGCCAGATAATTTTTACACTATTAAAATTAAAACTATCAGGTTTAGGTTATTGATAATGCTGACAAAATTTGTCTGAGGTTGTAAAATAAACATATGTCAACTTTCAGCTACATCATCAGATTATAAAACAATTCAATCTTTAAGGACAACAAGGGCTTTTATCATTCCCTTTACGTATCGGAATTACCAGTCATATCATGTGACTCGATAGAATCTTAAAAACTTTTCTAGGGAGTATCATGCTAGTCTAGCTTACAAATGTTTATCTTGCAATTACCAAGACGTCTACGAAAAAAAATCCAATGGCCTTCTTAAAGTTTTCAAAGTCTTGTTAAATCTTGAGAAAATTTTCTAATTATTGTCAACTGTACAACAGATTCATTTCCATATATAATTTAGTTATCAGATTACCCCAACTGAACTATGGTGTTGAACGGCCATAAGATTGACAAAATTTCAGTTTAAGTGAAGACTAAAATTTAAATGAATTGTTGTGTAACCTTTGACATTTGTTCCTGCGGGAATAATTGCTTCAAAACTTTTAGGTGAACCTGTTGATTACTTTATTGTCATCGGGAGGTACTTAGGAAGATATTCTCCTTCTGAAAATATACAAGTGACGTTAAACAAAGGAGACAAGAAAGTGGTTTCAGTAAACACTTCAAGAGATATGTCGTAGCAGAGCAGGATTGAGGAAATCAAAGGGTTCTATACAAGATATGTAATCAAAACATTTCTGACTGATAAGCATGGTTAATGAATCTTGCATCACACACACGCGACAAGGCAGCCAAATCCATTTGATGCTTTGATAAGGAGCAAAGCCCAAAAAAACCGAGTTAACAGAAGACCCTGAATCTCATTGTAGTTGAGTTAACTGTTTTCTTTCTTCATCACCTGGTCCATAAACGAGCTAACGACCGGTGACGACAATCTTCAGCGACTCTAAATTTTTAAATTCACTGCAGTACATGGTGTGCCTAATTGTTCATTGGGACTGAAGATGAACCCAGGGAAGGGTTCGAAAGCTTGTAAAGGGTTTTAAATTATACACGAACTCGCAATATTTTTTTCATTATTGTGGACATCTTAGAATAATAATAATAATAATAATAATAATAATAATAATAATAATAATAATAATAATAATAATAATAATAATAATAATAATAAATGATTGAAAGTTTCAATTGATTACAAATGTGTAAAGGTTAATGAAAGCTAGAGAGCATTGTTTATTTAGTTGCTTGTCATGTGTGAACAAACTTTGACATCACACATGGAAAGTAAGTACTGGAAAAACAATAATCCTTTTAACATGGATTACACAGCTCCTACTTGTAACCCTAATCCTATACAGCTTATATAAAACAAGGTGCGATGCCAAAGAGGCTATTTTGGGGGGCCAAGGATCTTAGAAAAAAATAGGAGCGCTGTTTCAGTTTGCAAGGTTGAACTCTGTGCGTGTTTGTGCTTTATTCATTTCAGCGGTTTGCGTTTTAAATATTTGAGTCAATTTTGAGTCAAAATAAAGCAGTTCGCTCTCTCATCCCACCTTTTTCTTGCCCTCTTTTACACACTCACTGTTTCTGTTACTCATTTGAATTAATTATGTGGGTAATGTGACATGCAATAAATAGTTCCCATCTTCATGATTATCAGAGTTCAAATTAAACAAAGTGAAACTCCGATGTTCTATCCACTGAATGCTAACAAACATAAATAAACCAAGACAGAACATGTGACTTGGAAACAAGTAAACAGGCATAAATGCATCGTCTGAATCAGTAATGAGAGAGCTGCCCTTGGGGATTGCGGGTTCCAGCGTCTCTGTATAGTGAATAGTGGCAATAAAAGCTTTTAGAGGCATTGCGTCACATTCCTGGCCAAATGACTGGATTCTAAGAGTATAAGAAAGTAGCTGCAGCAAAAATAAAAAAAAAGTAAAAAAATGATTACGAAGGAACGGTATCTACGTTCTTGAGAGACATGATGTTACTGAAGGAATGGCATGGTCAGAGATAAAAGATTTTTCTTTTTCCCCCTTCATTACTGAAAATTCAATTCGATTATGGTTCATTTTAACCGTACCTATAACATCAAATGATGATGATGAGGAGAATAATTTTGAAGAAATTATTGAATCACACTTTCGAGGAAATTAATTTCTACTCTGTTACTTATATATGTAAGAATTTTGTACGTATTGGGACATTGTTTTATATGTATATATTTATATATCTTATATATATTTTTATATATATATTTATATATTATATATATAATATATATCTATATATATATAAAGGTTTTGCCACGGAGGAAAATGAAAGGCGAGAGAGCCAAGAACTTTCGGTCTAAGACGACCCTTTACTGAGGCACAACTGATCATACAGAGCAAAAACATAGTAAAAGTAGGCTTAATATCCAAACTGACATTACAAGATTAGCATGAGGTCCAATTTCTCTTAACAGTAACGAGAAAACGCTTGAGGGCAAGATTAGCGATTATTAGGCAGCCACGCCTTGGAGGAGCACACACGTGGTCAACAGATGATTCATCCAGGAAAACACAATACATTTTTGAAAAACAAGGAGGCTATACGACTTAGTAACATGAATTTTACAAAAATGTTCCAAAAAATAAGTGAAAAGACGATAATAAGATATATATATATATATATATATATATATATATATATATATATATATATATATATATATATATATATAGATAGAGAGAGAGAGAGAGAGAGAGAGAGAGAGAGAGAGAGAGAGAGAGAGAGAGATAAAATATATATATGTGCGACTAATTAATTAGTAGTTCATTTGTTTATTTTAAGGTCATTCATAAACACTTTTGACAAATATATGGATCCAAATGGTACAATCCCATACTAAGATTTAGGTTTATTTTTATTAGTGATTTGTATAATTGCTGATTCCAGTAAATTTCTTGAAACATAATCATTAGACCTACCAATTACAGAGGTATCGCCCCAATTTATGCAATGAGATTTTTCGCTCAGATGGATAAATAGTGCACTTGAAGTCTGGGCTGTTCTAACTGAATACATATGTACACAAATTTTTACTTGACTGACCGATGTAAAAAAAAAATGGGCAATCCTTACAAGAAATTTTGTAAATGATGTTATTTTTTTCGGGACTATTCTTAATTAGCATATCTTTAATTTTATTGTTATAAGAAAACACTAAAAACATTAAACGATTTAAATATTGATTTTATGGTTTCAAATCCACGAAAGTAAGGCAAGCTAAGTACATTTTTAGGGTTTCTTTTTCATTACTAGCAACACTATAAAACTTTTTGTGAGCTTTTTGATAACATACATAAAAACTTTAATATCAATATGAAATAAATACTTAAAGATAAAAAAGGACCTTTGTGTAAATTAACTGTATGGAAAAGAACTAAGCTGTGGTATCGCTCATCCAGAAGGTCCCTGAATGTAAAAACAATGTTGCACTTTTGGTCTAAAAAGGAATTAATATTAAAATGTCTTTGGTTGACTACTGCAGAAAAACATGCGAGTGCCATGCCCAATGGCCCTGCAGTGAGATATTGACGGTAACGATTACCGATAAACAACAAATGCGATACTGACGCTCTCGATGTTCATTTGTCATTGTCGTTTCAGATGTCTAAAGAAAGAAGCTGAAATTCATAAGAGCAATAGAGCTTTAACGTTTTGTGTAACTTTTGATTTTGGTTTTTCTTTCTTTTGGTTTTGACCTTTTTGTAATATTACCAAAATAATTTAAAAATTTACAAAAAAAGGAAACGAAAATTAATCTTTAAACATTTCAATTTAAACATGTTTAATATCTTTTTCCTCCACCTACGTGTGAAGCAGGATTTTTAAAATAATTATTTTATGTTATTCTTTCTATTATTTATCTCATTCCAGTGGCAGTTCTTATTAGGTAACTTCAATAGGGAGAATTGTTTATGTGAGTTTGAGGTTTTTAGTGTAAACAACAAAGTTATATAACAGAAATTTAACGAAAATCCCAAGAATGACATCCAAGGTGACCTTAAAACAATAAAGAGTCCTGGTTTTAAAAAAGTTTAGGGTTAACTTGTTTTCAATTCTGTTAATTTCAATATATGTCTCCATATATTTTACTAAATAGCATCTGAATCCTTGAAGACCTCACCGTTCACTTTCATTATTTCTTTGATCCTCTTTTACTTCTTCACGGAGACGAATTTATGGAATAGATGTATGACCAAAGTTTTAACATTACTGAAACCAGTCTGGTTTCGCTAAAGATGATTCAATAAACACTAAATGAAGGGACGGTATCATAGTCTGATCATGAAGATTTAATTATGCACGTTTAAACATCTCATTTATTTTATCTCAATATTTATGAATACTGAAATAAAAAAAAAGCTCTATTACAACATATTACATTGAAGGCAGATAAATATATATTAGATACCTGGATAAATGACGGACACACATTAGAGTTCTGACCATAAAATGAATGCAAATGAGTAGTATGGTGTCCAGGGGAAAGGTTGTGGTTAATACCCCGAATCATAAATCGCATGACAGAAGTAAAACGGATTTTCAGCAAAGTTTTTACTGCGGTTAGTTTGCTTGAAGACTAATCTATTCGTAGTATTTCATGTTATCTCAATGTTATTTAATAGCGTTCATCGATGCCTGCATTACTCTAGGAATAAAATGAACGGTTCTGCTTGTTGCCTGATCTCGTTTGTCCATTTTTATCCGTTGAAAAAAAAATCAAGTTTCCAGAAGGTATTTCATTTTCTTTTTATTTAATGACAAAAATGGAATAGAATAAAAATCTTGTTAACTTTTTATGAAATATGGATAAGGAATAACCAAAGTAGCAACTAAAATTGGACAACTACTGTTCAGTCATTTAGTCCCTCATCATATTTAGTATACAAAGTAAAGTAGTCATAAAGCGGCCGTAACTCTACCTACAGTGGCAACAGAAATAACTAAAACTAAACTATGAATGAATTCGGTCATAATCCAGTAGCAATATTCTGAACCCAATGTTGGCGGGATGGAATTTTCCTATTTTGCCAACCTCCTCCGAGTCCGGCTGCAACAAGCGATAACAAGTTCACCAAGGCTGATCATTGTGAAGGATATTACGAGATTAGTGATAGGATTTGCTTTTGGGTGTTCCCTTTTATACATTTTTGTCCTATTTGTGTTTTATGATTTTAGTTTGCTATATCTTTCATCTTTAACACCATTAGTTGTAGACTGAATGGAAGTAAAATAGTCATTTTAGATAAATGGTCCATAGTTTTCAAGGTGAGGAATATCCCATGAGCATCACTGTCAAATGTATGTGCCGGGACAAGTACGGGATGCAAATTCCCTATACGTATACCGGTATTATACCAGCCCTGGGTTTTTGTTATGCCCCTGTGATAAGTTAGGTTTGGTTGGGTTAGGTTAGTTTAGTTCAAGGAAATGTGTCGGGGTTTTTAAGATATAGCGTCCGGCTTCTCTCAGGGAAGGTCCCGGATCCGATGTCCCTACAGTCATGATGAAAGGCATAATGGAATTTTTAGAGGAAGAACTGCTGAGCGAAACTCTAAATTCGATGCCATCATCATGATACTCTCATCGAGGATGACTACGTAAATAAAGTAATGGTATGAATAAATGATACTGATATAGGAAACTCCCATTTTAGTATACAAATTAAATCCATTCTAAAGGGCTTGGACCATTTAATTAAACAGTTTACCACGCAATGCGCCTCCCCACCTCATATATGGTTTAGTCAAGACACACAAAATCAATAACCCTATCAGACCAATCATTAGTTCAGCGGACTCAGTTACGTATAATTCATCTAAATGGCTGGTAAAAATTCTTACTCCTTTGGCAGGAAGCATTACGAACACGAATGTAAAAAACAATGTTGATTTTATAAACAAATTGAATAGTTTAAATTTGAATTTAGATTTTATTATGGTTAGTTTTATGTTGTCTATTTACAAAAGTGCCTGTAGATGATTTACTTGAATTTTTGGAGGATGAATTAGGACGTCATGATATTCCTTTAACTTGTAACAAACCTCATTAGTCTCATAAGGTTATGAATGAAAGATAATGCACTTTTTTAATGGGGAATTTTGTTTACAAAAGTTTAGCATGGCTATGGGTAATCCCTTATCTCCTGTCCTTAGCAATATTTACATGGAATGTTTTTAGACAAAACTCTTGCCAAGAATTTTTCCGCAAAAAGTTGGATGGTTTAGGTAAGTGGATGATATTTTCTGTATTTAGCCAGTTCACAAAAATCTCTAGGAATTCCTTATTAATCTCAATAATTTGGTCCTAAAAAATTCACTGTAGAGTAAGAAATAAATTGTATTTTGAATTTCCCTGATATAACTGTCCATAGAAATGACAGAAACAAATTTCACCTTTTCAGTATATCGAAAATCAACTAACATTGCCTCTTTTGTTCATTATTGATACAATCGCCATCAAAATGTTAAATTCTCTGTTCTTTTTTTCTAGGATGTTCTTAAGGGCTTTACGGGACTGTAGCCAGCAGTTCATTGACGCTGAAATTAAAACTATTTATGATATTGCTCTAAAACTTAAATACCTAAGGAAAAAAGTAGGTGTGGCATGGAAAAGAGCTAGAAAAAATTTTATTTACTAATGACAATCTTGAATTTAGTAAGCATAACATTCTAAAATTACCGTATGATAAAAGGTTTTTAGAAACTCCTGGAATTTTAAAGCTCTATAACATAAATTTTGTTTTCAGTAATATTAATGTCAAGAGTTTATTTAAAAAAATTCTCCTAAGAATCTTCCTGGCTGCATATGTGAAATTCCTTGCAAAAAGTGTGATAAAATATATTTCGGACAAAACGGAAAATCTCATTCACAACGAATCAAACAGCACCAATATTCTGTGAGAACTGGACAAATATCGAGTGCATTATTCGTATATTTGGGAGATCTAGATCATCCATTTAACTAGAGTCAATCAAGAGCTTTAATCCCAATTAATGACACAGTTAAAAGGAATATCATTGAATCTTGTTTCATCAAGTCAAATAATGGAAATGTTCTAAATTTAAGCCTTGGTTTATTTAAACTTGATGCCTTCATAATGAAAAAGTTGTAGATAAATATAAGCAACCAAATTAATATATTCAGTTTGTACATGTTTTGGACTTTGTATGGCTACGTTTCTTTTCTGTTAGGGTTAAAACTATGCTTAGGTTTGTAATTGTGTTATATCCGATAATCCTCGATTATCTCTTTGATTTTTATCCTTTTGACAATTAACCATCTGGTATTTTTGATCTTGTTGTGTACCTGAGGACTTTCTCTCCAATTGTATTTCATTCGTTCCTTGACAATGTCTTAGTAAAGACGAAAACGCTTGGATTTCTGCCTATCTTTTTCCTGTGGTATTCGCTTATTTAATGAAGTCATATGTATCTACTTTGATTTTTTAAGCATATGCATATATATGTGCAAAAGTTAAGCAAGAATAAGGAAATAACTTCTACATAAGAAGGAAAACGTCATTTCTTTATGGTCTTTTCCAATAACATTCAGTAGATATCGAAGCTCATAGATCTAAGATTGTAGAAAGGAAACGGGAATAAAATGTAGTGAATATGTTAGGATCCCCATTACCAGAACGGTTTACACGACGCTGTCAGAGTATCGTTTGGAAAGTGGTTTCATGGCAGGTTATGGACAATAAGTCAATGTAACCTTAATGAAAGCAAGACTTTTTTGCTGGAGAAGGATTTTCAAATGAACATCATTCTTGAATGATGGTCCTTAAGACCCTATTCTTCTGATGGTCGGCTGAGCTTTCCTTTTCCATTTATCTAATTAAAGTACTTGTTGGTAAGGGGCTAGATTTATATCGAATTAAATGTACTAATCTGGCTCTGCAGTGTTTATATCACTGAGAACTGGAAATGAAAATTCATCCTTGCAAGCAGACATATTAGCAAAGAGTTCTCGTAACCATAAGTATATAAAACAGTTAAGGCAATATCCTCCTTATGCCCATGAATTTGAAAACAATATGAAAAAAAGAAAAATAATTCTTAAAACAACCGAGATCATTATTAAAGCTTGAAAAATTATATGGTTTGGTGAAGATGAAATTCCGGAGAGAAAAATATGATTCGAAAGAATAATAGACAGCTAGGAGGAGCTTGTTAATGAGATCTATAAATAAGTTCTAATAGACAAATGCTAATTAGACATATCAGGCATAAAAGATGAAAGCAACAAACCTGTCAATATTACTAGTAGATGTATTTATCCAATTAGCAAACTATTTCAAGTGACAAATGCAAAGAACAAAACTAAGCTGAAGACAAAGTCAAAGTACGTGGTTCTGATACGAAGGGTTTAATAAAAAGGAATGTTTCCTGTCAGAGGAGGACCTTCCCGACTTAATTCTTTCCTAGGAGGGGAACAATGCAGGAACTCAGAAAGAAAAAAATGCCACACGAAAGTCCTCAGCA
>NC_061095.1:41715023-41737523 GCF_015104395.2 Macrobrachium nipponense | reverse complement strand
AGTGCGTTTGAGATGTGCTAACGAGATTCACGTGTTTGTAATTGCGCAGATTCCGGGTTTTCTCTCATTTTGAAGGGGTAAGCGTTACGGTGTGTGTTTGTTTTTAAGGCCCTGGGTTTTTTTAACTTTGTGTGTGAACAATTTTAAGAGGCATTGTAGATTACAATATATTTCCCTCAAAGAAGCAGAAAGTAATAAGTTTTATCTTAGCGCATGTTTAGAGGAGATGCGTTCGTTTTGTTTTAATACATACTAGTGTATATGATTAGTTTTCATACATGCAACACTGTTTTTGCCTCTTGGAGATAGAACGCCCGTTCATGCATAAGCAGTCAGCATAATTTCTGCTGACCGATCAAGGGGTATTGGCAAGGGGTGAGTAGTGGTCTTCCTTGTGGGGAATTGCTTGACTGGGAGGGTGAAGCTCTTTTTTTTTTTAGTGTGGGTGAACTTCTTTTTTTTCCTTTGTGTCAGGGCAATGGAGGCAAGTCTGGCCTTGGATAAGGAAATTTCAATGCCAAGGAATCAGCTGATAACGATTGGTTGATGATGTGAGATGCCCGTAGGGTTTTTATTTTAAAGAAAGATTTTTTCTTTCTCTTGAGTGAAGAGAAAATGAAATGAAATGCATATGGATGTGGCGCAAGTTTTCCTTATGCTTTGGAGAATGCTTTTACGCAATGTTAGAGGGCATAATTATGACTGGGGATTCAGAGATTGTTTTTTTAATGGAGATTTTGATTGGTGGTGATTGGTGTGTTACTGGTGTTGTCAGGTGGTGTCGCCATTGGTGGTGAATTGCCTTGTATTGCTAAATGATGATGATACCCGGGAGTGGTAATGGGGTTGTATATGCCTGTGGTGTTGAGTGGTAATGATTTATGATACCATTGGTGATGAGTGGTGTTGATTTTGGAGTTTTGGTGGTGTGGTAATCGTAATGAATACTCAGGATGGCAGTATTAATGCCCTTGCTTGAAATGTTTTACTGAAGAATTCTTATTATCATTACTTGAGATATTTTACGAGAGGTACTTAAGTAGAATTATCATTACTTGAGATAATTATGGAGATTCTGTCAGAGTTCATGGTGTTAATGATTTTTGGGAGATGTGCCAATGATTTTATGGGTGATGTTACAAATTTTTTGGTGGATTTTGGTGAATCTGATGATAGCAATTTTGGTGATACTAGCGAGTACTGATTGTTGATGATTCCGATACTTAATACTTGTGAATGGGCGAATGCTAAAATTGGGCAAGTACTGATATTTACTAATATCTGCTGATACTACTGATACTGACAAATTCTGATACTTATAATTCTGATACTGGTGTTAGTTTTTTAAAACTAACATGGGTGGTGTAATGATTATTAAGGGCAGTTATGTTTTTTTGTGAAAATGGGAGGAACTAACAACACATTTTTTTGTTTTTCTATCTTTTTATGAGTTTAGCAGATAATTGCTTGAAGTCTACGTGAGTCACAGATGTTACAGGTGTCATGGGAATAGTTATCAGTACCATTAGTTTTCTTTTCCTTTTTTGGATGTTAGCTGTTGCTGATGTAAGTTTTTTTTATCATGGGCAATTTTGAATTTATTTTTCTCTCCAGTTTGTGCAAATTTTTTTTAATATCTCAATTCATGACTTGGAGTCATTGTTCGGGAATATGTTTATAATTTCAGCTGTTTGATGCTGCAGAGAGATTTATGGGAGAATTTTTGAATTTTCGAATGTATACATAATGGCACTACATTTTCTTTTTCTGGATATTTGTGTTCCGGAAATTGTTGGGCTCTTGCACATTGTGTTTGTAGCAATTTTGCCAGAGATAGGAAACTTGGTTAAGTTTCTTTTGGCCAATGCCGTAGGGCATATTGGAGAAGTCTTTGCTTAGACATTTTGAATTTGGAGTTCTGTTATAATGTGTTATGGCACACTGGTGATTTTTTCTAGAGTTTCCTGGGCAATTTAATTTGCCAAGTTTTTGCCCTTTTTCAGCAGTTATGCTAAATAGAGAGTTTATAGTTTTGATTATAACATTGAGTTATTTTCCTGGAGAATTGGAGATATAATGTTTTGGCCATTTGATATTTTTTTTATTTTGTTGGAGATATTCCACAGTTTAGGCTTATGGTGGTGAGAGCTATATTTAGTTCAATTATTTTGCAGCCAATTTTGTTGCAAAGAGAAATCTTTTTGAGGAGATATGGGGCAATATTTTTTTTAGTGTATCAGCTAGATGCTTTGAGTTCATTTATTTTGGAGGTGGAGTGTCATTTTTTATTATCCTGCTTGGAGTGTAATAATCTTTTTTGGAGACTTGTTTTATTCCATGTGTGATTATTGGTGAGATAGAGGGAATATTGTGTTGTGGGAGGAAATATTTTTATCACCGGAGTGGTGTTATTATATGGTGATATATATATGTGGGTGGCATTAATCTTTGGTGGTGACTTTTTTTTGTGGTTATGATTTTTAGAGTTGAATTTCTGGAGTTTTTCGAGCCAAGAGAGGGGTTCTGTGGTTCATTTTGGTTTTGTGACTAATTGGAGGCGAGTGGCATTAAGGTGTTGCAGTCTTACGAGTTCTTATGGAGATGTTGTATTTTTATATTCATCAGTGAGTTATTTTTGGAGGCATATAATTGCTGAATTACGAGTTTACCATAGTTTTTTTTATCCCGAATAGGTGATAATTTGGTTTATAAAATTGGACAGTATCATTTGTGAGAGTTATGTCTTTGGGACAATTTTTGAGCACCTTAGTCATATCCTGGAGATAATTTTGTGGAATGTGCTTACATGATTTCAGTATAGAATCTTTTTTTTGAGAATCATGGGTTTCTGAAGTTGGAAGTCTGAGTAGACAAGTCTATTCTGCAGTCTGAACACCTGACGTGTCTGCAGGGGGATTATTGTTGAAAATGCTGGGATGAGTCTGGTGTGATGATTTTTTGCAATATCTGGAAATGTTGACAGTAGCATTTCATGAAAATGCATGTGTAAGTGGTTGCTTTCTGGCCGTGTCCGATAGATGAAAAGTTGCGATGGCAAAATTCCGTAATGATACATATCGCATTTATGGGGAAAACGCGGGGTTATGTATATTATATACATTGTGTGATGGGGAAAGTTCACTTGTTGTTATCTTTTTTTTATTTTTCTTTTTTCCTTTTCCTACGAGAGATGTAATCGGGGTTGAGCTTTAAGTAGCATTTCTTTCTGGACGGGAGATGTAATTTGTTGGGGTTTGTGAGTTGCATAAATGGGCGTTTGACATTAAGTCTCATTGAAATTAATTGCATAAGCAGTAAAAAGGGGCTTTTGCTGTTAGACAGTAAAGAGTTTTTACTGATTTTGTGGGTTATTGTAATATCAGAGCTTGAGAGAACATTTTTGGTGATGATTTCGGGGCTGGGCTTGTTACATGTTTTTTTTTTCTTGAGCTCATTACTTTTTTTTTTTTTTTTTTTTTTTTTTTTTTACTTGTGAGAATTTGCGAGTTTGAAATGTGATGACAGAAGTCCGTGGAGTTCCTGTGAGTCCGAGTTCTGGAGTGTGTGCTGGTGTGAATTTGGTAAAGTTTTTTTTTTTTTTTTTTATTGGAGAATTAAGTTAGAGAACTTAATATTTTTTTTGCGGGGTTGTGACGATGATTTATGATTTAGCGATCCTATGGAGTTCCTTCACGAGTTGAAGTTAGAAATTAGTTCAGTGGTCATATTAAATGGGGTCAATTGGGAGACGTTCAGTTAGTTTTTTGGGGGGAGGTTTTGAGGTCATTATTTGATAGAAGTATGTCTGGGTTAATTCTTTTTGATTGACCGATGACGTGACTGACATAATCAAAACACACTATAATCATCGTTCCCCGACACTAGCAAGACGACCACCAGCCGTTGCAGAGATGTTGCTGATGTGTGCCTACATAAGAGAATTTCTACAAGTCTACAGAGTTCTACAGCGCTTCTGGACTACGGGAGCGATTGGAAGTCTTCCACTGGGAGACGTTTCGCCTTCCTATAAAGTGTTTCACGAGTCTGTGCAGGTTTTTGGAGATGGGGTGTGATAGACCTTACGTGGTGCTGCCAGAGACGTGCAGTTATTACTATATTTTTATTTAATGAGCCGGCCAATGTGTTTTTTATATATATATATATATATATATATATATATATATATATATATATATATATATATATATATATATATATATATATATATATATATATATGAGCTGTTTTATGTTGCCTGTGTCTAGGCAGGGGCTAGCCAGAATGGTGGCCGAGCTATCTGTAATATAAAGATTTTTAATATGATATATGAGTTGTATGAGACATTGTTGTATGTCACGTGCCCCGACATTCCTTAGAAATTGGTGATTCATTATTTAACTTCCCATGGAGTCAGAGAGTCCGAGCGACAGCTTAAGAATGCTGATGTATCTTGTTGGGTGGCGTGATGTCAAAGTTTCTACCTAAGCAGGTCAGTGTTCGTCCTGTAGGTATGTGCGTTCGAAAGAAGTGACTTTGAAACCAGTTGAGAGTGGTTTCAGGGTGTGGATGAAGGGCTTGAGTTTGTCTGTACTGTGAGCCTCTTTCGTTCGTAATGGCAGGTAATTAGCCAGAACGCGGGGGAGACGGTTACGAGGAGAAAAGGCAGATGCTGGGATAGCTCTGCAATGTTTCTTTATTAAGTGCTTGGAGATTCTGGCTGGTAATGGGTAAGAATTACTATGCTTTAGCCAAAAGTGTGGCTTGACTGTATTTTTGATATTTTGTAAAGATATTCTATTTCATTTAATCTTTTGACTTTGTATTTGCAATTGTCAATGCTTATGTTTGTCCTCCTGTCCTTTTAAAACAGGCGGATCTAGTGGAGGGGACTGTGTACTGGTAGCGGGAACCATATTTGGAGGAATGGTGTGACTAATTACTCTATAGACTGATATTTTATGGGGGTTATCTGAGTATCTGAATTTTGAGTTATCGTTCCATTTAATTATCCTGTAAGAATCAGAGTTATTCAATTAATACTTTGCTTCCAATAAATGTCTATTTTTGTAATGCATGACTCTAACTTGATGTCCTAATGAAATGGAGAGGAGGTATCGAGAGAGAGAGAGAGAGAGAGAGAGAGAGAGAGAGAGAGGGGTGGGGGGCTATTGCTAGTGTCTGAGAGAAAGAGAGAGAGAAGGGGGGGGAGGAGAAAGTTTACCAAACTGAGTTTGCCTGCCGCTTCTGGCTAGCGCTACCTAAGTGAATAACGGAGGGTAGTGCCCCGTTTATATATATATATATATATATATATATATATATATATATATATATATATATATATATATATATGTATATATATATATATATATATATATATATATATATATATATATATATATATATATAATATATATATATATATATATATTTCAATGTATTTCGTATGAATAGTTCTTTACAAAAAATTAATAATTTCTTTGATTCCGTCTAAATAAATACATAATTGGTGTTATGTATTTTTGCAAATAATGCAATTGATATTTTACCTGATTTTTCTATCTCTAATATATATATATATATATATATATATATATATATATATAATATATATATATATATATATATATATATATCTATATCAATATCTATATCTATATCTATATACTATATATATATATATATATATATATATATATATATATATACTATACTATATATATATACAACATAATTAGCCTTTCTCTCTCTCTCTATCCTGATATCCAATATGAATAAGATTTTTTCTTATACAAACGTAATGTTTTCAGAAAAACTGCCACTATTTCCCATTTTAGGTTCATAAATAATCACCCATCTGTTTCACAGACGCCTTCCTACTCAAACTTCTAAAATTTTGGGCGGTTCGGCCCGGTACACAGGTCTGGTTTACTATTTAGTGGCCTTTTAACCTACTTTTACGAGACTCTGTGACTGTCACAATATCATCATATTGATATGACTCTCATGCCCGAAAGTAACAAAACAGAGAGCGCTCACAAGAATAAGAACGACCATCCAACCATGTCTAATCAGGAGCTGAGAGACTTCCCCTATTGGTCCAGTAGAGTGGTGGAGTAGGGGGTAAGTTGTCAAGTAGCCAATTTGTCCCGGGCAATCTTTTAACCCATAGAACAACACTTATAAGCAAACGCTCAAGTTGACTGTCGGGTATGTATGCACACACACACACACACACACACACACACACACACATATATATATATATATATATCTATATATATATATATATATATATATATATATTATATATATATATATATATATATATATATATATATATATTGTATAAGATTAATTTCTATACTACTCAGAAACTTCTTTTATCCATACGTATGAATGAAATGGCGCTCAATGGTTCATACGAGCAGTTTCCTGTTTGTGTTGGAATAAAATTCGATCAGGCAAAATCACAGGAGCAATTTCTCTATGACTCCCAAGAGCTTTTTTCCTTAATTAATCGGCTAAACAGGTGGAACATACATGGAAATAAAAAAATGGAAATAAAAAGCAAGTGTTTATGTGGCATGTTAGTACACCACTTATTTTATCATCCTCATTACTTAAAATATTAGAAAGAAATATCAGATTTTATCTCAATCACGGTACAAAAATCGTTTATTATGGAGCCACAAAACTCATTATTGGTACATTGTTTGAAGTGTTTTGTTTCGACAGGGATCAAAGGAGCGATGCTGATGAAGTGGACATTTGCTGCAGAATAATTATTGACGGCGATGAAAAATAACTCCATTGAACTTTTTTCCCCAAAAAATACTCTTTCGAAATAAAGGTGATTGTCATTATTGTGGACATATTCCGTGCATAGTCTGCGATGATAAAGGCTTTTCTTTATCTGTCTATATTTCCATATAGTGCTCCCATCCTTTGACACGATTGCAAAAATAGTGTTTCATCATACACACCCTCCTGCATTCCTGCATTTGATGATGTTTAACAAAAAACGTTGTAATGAATAGTGTCTTCTGAAAGCATATAAAAAAAAAAGACAAAGCTATTTCACATCTTTTATTCAGAATGTTTGAGACAATGTTTCTTAAAATTAGTTTGCAACAGTGCAATTTCTTTTTTAGTTTATCCGCTCTGATCCTCTTCTCTGATGCAATATTTGGGATTTGAAGCTTATCTACCAATATAACGTTGTTCATTATTCAACATTACATCAACTGCCTACAACATTGGACAATAAATGAAGAAAATGTTTGTCAGACTTTTCAACATCTTTTTTTCATTCTTCAATATATATATATATATATATATATATATATATATATATATATATATATATATATATATATATATATATATATATATATATATATATATATATATATATATATATATATATATATATATATATATATATATATATATATATATATATATATATGTATATATGTATATATATATATATATATATATATATATATATATATATATATATATATATATATATGTATATATATATATATATATGTATATATATATATATATATCTGTATATGTATATATATACATATACATATATATATATATAATATATCATATATATATATATATATATATATATGTGTGTGTGTGTGTGTGTGTGTGTGTGTGTGTGTGTGTGTGTGTATGTGTTTAGTAGCATAACATTCTAAAATTACCCTATGATGAAAGGTTAGATATTCCTAGAATTTTAAAGCTTTTTAACATAAATGTTGTTTTCAGTAATATTAATGTCAAGAGTTTAGTAATAAAAAATTCTCCTAAAGATCTTCCAGGCTGCATATATGAAATTGCTTGCAAAAAGTCTGATAAAGTCTATTACGGACAAACCGGTAAATCTCTTTCACAACGTCTCAAACAACATCAATATTCTGTGAGAACTGGGCAAATATCGAATGCATTATTGTTACATATGAGAGATTTAGACCATCCTATTAACTGGAGTCAAGCAAGAGCCTTAATTCCATGTAATGACACAGTTAAAAGGAACATCATTGAGTCTTGTTTCATCAAGTCAAATAATAAAAATGTTCTAAATTTAAGTCTTGGTTTATTTAAACTTGATGATCTCATAATGAAAAAAGTTGTAGATAAATATAAGCAACAAAATTAATATATTCAGTTTTAACATGTTTTGGACTATAAAGAAACTTTGCAATTTCGGTTAGGGTCAATCTGTTTAGGTTTGTGAAAGTGTGATATCCGGTAATCCTGGATTCTCTTTTAATTTTTACCCTTTTGACAATTAACCATCTGGTATATACACACACCATAGACCCCTTAAATAGAAGGACTGGTATCCTCTATGCTCGGTATCTGGAACTTGGGTCCCAAGTTGGAACTTGGGTCCCACCCACAATTTGTGTCAAATACATGATAGAACTTCATTCTGGTGTCTTAAGGGGTTTTGAAGGGCGAAGAGTTCATTTGTCATACTTTTAACCTCCTACGATGTCATCTGAGGGTCATTTAAAGGTCAAATCTAGGTCATTTAAAGGTCAAATCTCATAAAAAACACAAAATCATACAGAATATTGTATATTCTCTCAATTAAAGCAATGGAAAACACACCTTAAGTTACCCTGTCACTGAATTAAAATCCATATATAAACAGTTAAGCCTGGAGAAACAACAGGAACATGTCTAAGGCAAACAATATAGTTATTCTAGAAACAAAATCATTGAAAAAAACATTCCATAATATAAATAACATTAGGTACATGTTTAGTTTTTAGCATATAGTTTTTCTTTTCTTCTCAAGCAGCCAAGGTGTCTTTCTTTATCACTGTTGTCTAGCACAAATGCTTTCAAAAAAATTTTTGACAGAGTAAGGCATGCTCCTTGAATTGCAACCATTGGACTATCGATACAAGATAAAGTTTGGCTGAGATGAGCTCGGCAGCAATGCAAGTTGCACTCATCAAAAAGTTTTTAGGCTGAGTGTACTAAATGCACTGTTGAGTAGAGGTACAGTTAGTCCACCTCTGCTTAAGTTTGTGAGAAACTCTGAATTAATGATGGTCGTCGTTATCTTCAGTTTCGACACTCAAAATATTACCTCGAAATTTGTGTTCCAGATATCCAGCTAGAAAAATAATTTTATGTTTGATACTGTCATTAGATTGAACTAGGTCTTCAGTGTCAGCAATAGTGATGTCAAAGTGATAATCATCAATGCAAATGTTAGAGGTACAAGGCACATCATTAGACTGGAGCGGCGTAGACTCGTATTTCAAAAGTGCATGGAGGTTCTTGGTTGCTGTAGCTGCCTTGATATCTACAATGTCAATGTAGAAATTACCCCCATTGCGTTGTCTGGCTTGGCCAAAGAACTTTTCAAGGGCCTCATCAGCAAACACACCAGGTAGCACATAGGTGAACTTGTACTGAGTCAATAGCCACTCTGCAGCCTCAATGTTGGCTCTTGTAGACAGCACCAATGCCTCTGCAGTTTGCTTTGTGAGCTTTTGCGTCCGACCTCGACCACCTGACCATGCACAAGAGGATATAACATCACAAGTTTCATTAAGTTTCTTGAAAGTAGTGCAATTATTGGTCCATGGTTGACGACAATCATCACGCATGTTAATACCGGAATACCGATCTTTCACATTCATCATGTGGAACCAATCAGTGATCAGCTTAACAAAAATGATGGTGCCCTCGCTAATGCCAAGTTTATCCTTTAGAGTTGAAAGGGCAGCAACAGTTTTGTCATTGAAGATTTGACAAACAAAAGGCACGCTTTGTCTCTGCAATGGCTTTGGGTACACAGCTGTGTATGTGATCTTGGTTAGACGGATGCTGTTTCTCCTGTCTTCATCGTACAGTGCTTCTATGTCCTTCCATCGTGCAACATATGTTTTTCCATCTTTTATGAAAGAAAGTTCCTTATCCTGAACGGTTATCCAGTTATTTCTTGCATTTTTGAAAGAATGAACATAGTCAAAAACAAGGAAAGCATGAGAATTCATAGCATTTATGAAAGCTTTACCAGGACCACCTAATTTACCATAAACTGCAACGTTTGTGTTGCAATTATCACCTACACAAGAAATTATAGTTCCACCAGCATCGCTAACCGCTACTAGAGCTTCTACCAGAATTTCCTTGAGTTGATCTGAATTAAGTTTTGCAACAGGGTAAATGTGTAGTATATATTTAGGGCCACCAAAATGGCAGACAACTTCAATTACTAAAGCATGTGTTGCGAGAACTTCGGTATCACAAGAACCATTTTGAGCGTAGCCAACAACACGACCACCTGAGTACCTAAGTGTTTCTGTGAGCTTCACTTCATCAAAAAGAATGTTGACAAGACGCTGCTGAGGTTTAAGTTTTTGAAAAAGTTGCTCCAAGTTTTTATCATGTAGACTACAGGAGAAAAGTTTTTTCAACAGTTCCACTCTAGGTAAAACAACTGAACCAGACTTTCGTAGCATTTTATATCCAGCTGGTGAAATGTTATGGAGTTCGGCACCAAGAACATAAAGATTTCTGTCAAAGCGACGGCCTTCTGGATGAGTGAGTAATAACTGTAACTGAGAATGAAGAAACTGAAAATGAGGCGAATCAGAACAACTCATATGGCTCAATTCCTGTACTATGGATAGTCTGCATCTTTGAACTCATACTCTGTTATGCATGATATAATTTTATCAAACTGGGACCATTTACTGAGAAGGCTATTCTTTTGCAGACAACCAGCTTTAGAAAAATATGTCTTAGGTATTTCCTTTCCATTTTTCTCAACGCATTTAAGATACAAAAACCCAAATGACGATTTCACATGTTGCAAATGGAGAAATTGGATAACGGAACGGCCCTTTGCATCAGTTTTAGAAATGTAAATATCATCACTATCACAAACAATACGATAATCCTTTGAGATATGCTCCTGGATGTCATTACAAAATGAATAAAAGTCGCCGATCTTATCCACAACTTCATTTCGGAGTCTTTCGTTTTCAGCTCGGGTCTCTGCTGAAGCAGTTGTAATTCTGGGTGCTGAGGGGACCTGCTTTAAGCATGACTTTGAAACTCCAGGGAAAATGGATGGTGGATGACTTGGTCTTTTCCCTCCTTTAACTGTAATCCATTCACAGTCAAAATGATGACACAGGCATAGATCTGCTCAGCTGTAGCAAACTGGAACGCTCATTTGGCATAGCATCGATCCAACGGTTTCGCTCCACTTCATCAGTTGGAAATGATACTACTTTGGTGTATGGTTCATCCCTGTAATTTCCTCGACATCCGTAGACATTACACTTCTTAGGCATTGTGCGTTGTTAGTAGAAACCCCTGAAACAAAATTAAATAAATTATATCAATTATGGTCTAAGACAGTTTTGGCAATTAGTTTATCAATATGTTGCTAGATTACATTCCTTTTTCGACTAAAACATAAACTCCTTAAATAGGCCCATTTTATGACTAACATACGGCACTAAAAGTGAATAAATGTAAAAAATGTTTACATACATTCAAATCATTGTTTACATACATTCAAATAATTGTTTACATACATACAAATCCATGGTTTTACATACAGTGAACATATTACGTCATAAAATAGTGGGACCCAAGTTTCGCAACCCGAGAGTGCAAGATACTAGTCCTTCTATTTAAGGGGTCTATGACACACACACACACACACACATATATATATATATATATATATATATATATATATATATATATATATATATATATATATATATATATATATATATATATATATATATATATATATATATATATATATATATATAACTCATTTCCATAAAGGTTTGCAATATATATATATATATATATATATATATATATATATATATATATATATATATGTTAAAGAAGATCAAGGGCAGGAACACGAAGAGATTCACATTATCCTTTAATCCTACGTTTCGTGACAACATCGCCACATCTTCAGGGATTTTTCTACAAAATAAAGTATAAAATGTTAACATAAAATAAGAGCTGATCACAAGATCCAATAGTTGAAAAGTAAAAACAGTTTAATGGTAAAATTACAACTATCATACTTAAATTACATGCACACTTGATTAAAACAGACCAGAAATACCAAACCACTTACAAATGACGAGAAGAATATTTAAAAATTAAAGCTAAAATTACACAAAGATAAAAGTAATAACAAATATCATAAAAAGTAAAAGTCATATATTCAAAACACCACAGCCAAAAACAGCTCAACACTTAACCACCTTTCAGCATCAAGATAAAAACACACTAAAAGTAAACAACGTCAAGAGGCACAAGGAATGACAGAATAATTAGGCTAAAACAAGGGACAGCAGAGGAATGGTTGTTTAAAGTTGGAACTCGTAGTTTGATGTTCAGAGTTTCCAAAATCAACAGTTCGTTGGGTTCCCTTGTTTGGCCAATAATTTTAAAATCTTCGTAATTGACTGTGGCTTTACATTTAAAGTATGCTTCCTTATATAAGATGTTTCAGGGTTAGATAATTTACACCCAGTTCTGTAACTAACGCCCCGACGAACGGTGAATCGGCCCTGACCCTGAGAAGACGTCGGGTAGATCCAACATATTTTCCCAGATTACATCTGGGACAAGTGTATTCATAAACGACACCCGACGTCATCAAAGGGCAGAGCCGATCCTTAAACATGAAGAGCGAGCCAATGGTCTTGGGATTTTTAGGTATAAGTTTTAGATTTACGGCTCCAAAATATCTGTGCACAATCTTGGTAAACTCGTTACGAAAATTATCATTTAATAGATACGGGAAGCTGGCATAAAGAGGGAGCTTGGGGACCTTAAAACTAATAGGCTGTTCAGAAACCCTTTTATTGAGTAATTTATTTAAAAAAATTCTATAAAAGATCTTAGAAGGAAAGCAATTATTAGAGAAGTACTGGAGGAGAAAAGTAATTTCATTGTGGAAGAGAGACCAGGTAGAGGTAAGAGACAGAGCACGATAAAGTAAGGTATATATCGAGTTGAGTTTGAAATTGAGAAAACAGAAACTATAGAAGTTGGAACCGAGCCCGGTAAATGTTTTCTTTCTGAAAATTGAGGTACTAAAACTTTCATTTTCCTTGGAGACCAAAATATCTAGGAAGGCTAATTTAGAATTATGTTCTTTTTCCATTGTAAAATTAATATTATTATGGTAATTATTAGCAAAATCTAGGAACCTGTCAGCATCGAAATCATGCTTGAACAAGATAAAAGTGTCGTCCACGTAGCGTGAGTAAAACAAAGGGCGGAAGGCCAGGGGGCATTCGTCCAGAATGCGCTCCTCCAGGGAGCACATGAATATATTCGCAAAGGTAGGACCAAGAGGAGACCCCATGGCCATCCCCTCAATTTGTTTAAAAAGCTGTCCATTAAAAACAAATGCCGTGTCCAGCACGGCCAATTCTAAAAGAGCTTTAAAATTCGAATAACTAAAATTACAGTAAACAGACTCAGGTTCGGGGAATAGCTTATCAAGAATAATGTTTATGGTCTCTCTTACAGGTACGTTGGTAAATAGTGACTCGACATCAAAACTAGTCATGAATAAGTCAGAGTCCTGGGGTAAAATACGTTCTTTAAATTGTTCAGAATTTTTAAGAGTATACTGGTTAGTGGTCAGCGGTTCCAACAGAGGGACGAGAAATTTTGCCAGTTGGTAATTAGGTGTGTTGTAAGAGGCCAAGATAGGGCGAAGAGGAACATTATCTTTATGTATCTTTGGTAAACCATAAAGAATTCCGTAAGATGAACCACTGGAAAATAAATCTTGGAACACTTTTTCATCAATGATATTGTCATTTTTCAAGGTTCTGAGAAATCTATTGATTTTATCCTCAACTTTGAATATGCTTTGATAACTAGGCACACCTATTTTCTGGAACCTGGTACGATCGCTTAAAATATTAGTCATTTTGTTGTTATAGTCACTTTTATCCAATATTACCGTTCCCCTCCCCTTATCCGGCCTAACAATGATAATGTCATCACGTTTAGAAAGGGACTTGAGGATTTCCAAATCACTCTTTTTAAAAAAGGGAGCCCAGTTTGTTTTAAGTTTTGAGAAAGCATTTTGGGACAAAACCATTAACTCACTCTGTAGGCGGCTAAGGTCACTACACAAATTGAGATTTTTTAAACGTTGAAATAACACTTCAAGGGGCAGAAAAAACTGACAGTAGTTAGGTTTAAAATTTGGTAAGCAAAAATCTAACCCAAATGACAAAAGGAATTCTTCTCGTTTAGACAATACATATTTCGAAAAGTTAAAAACAGTTTTATAACAACTATGAAATTTTGGTAGAATAATTCCAAGGTTTGCCAATTTTCTATGGTGTCTCCGTTGTGTAGTATTAATAAAAATTTTAATACTGTTATTAAAAAGCTGAGTAAAAACAATCTTATCAATAAAAGAGAACGATTCGAGAACTTGGTGGCGAAAACTATTGAATTGCTTGTTAAGGCGTTCAGTGTCTTTGTTTACAGCTAATTTCGTAGTTTAGTTAAATAACCTTAATTGTGTCAGAATAAAACTTTGTGAGTGAATATAATGATTTTTTATAAACTTTAAATTTAACAAAATTTGGAACAATTTCATTAATTGAACAATATTGCAGGAACTCAAGGTCCAGACTTACTTTTTCTTTTTTCATACATATTTTTTCCAATTTCCGACATTTTTGGAGAACTCCAAGGCCATAGCGATTCCTTACGAACTGCTGAAAGTTATTGTGTCCTCTTGAGCGTAAACGGAAAATAAAAAGGAGAACGAAAAAAGCATAATTCAGCTCCATTGTAGGATTATTTGTAGAACATCCAGTGCAACCCAGCTACACACGACACAGTCCAGACGTACAGGGCGTTTATTCACATGTTAAAGAAGATCAAGGGCAGGAACACGAAGAGATTCACATTATCCTTTAATCCTACGTTTCGTGACAACATCGCCACATCTTCAGGGATTTTTCTACAAAATAAAGTATAAAATGTTAACATAAAATAAGAGCTGATCACAAGATCCAATAGTTGAAAAGTAAAAACAGTTTAATGGTAAAATTATTACAACTATCATACTTAAATTACATCACACTTGATTAAAACAGACCAGAAATACCAAACCACTTACAAATGACGAGAAGAATATTTAAAAATTAAAGCTAAATTACACAAGATAAAAGTAATAACAAATATCATAAAAAGTAAAAGTCATATTTCACAAAACACCCAGCCAAAAAACAGCTCAACACTTAACCAACCTTTCAGCATCAAAGATAAAAACCACCACTAAAAGTAAACAACGTCAAGAGGCACAAGGAATGACAGAATAATTAGGCTAAAAACAATGGGACAGCAGAGGAATGGTTGTTTAAAGTTGGAACTCGTAGTTTGATGTTCAGAGTTTCCAAAATCAACAGTTCGTTGGGTTCCCTTGTTTGGCCAATAATTTTAAAATCTTCGTAATTGACTGTGGCTTTACATTTAAAAGTATGCTTCCTTATATAAGATGTTTCAGGGTTAGATAATTTACACCCAGTTCTGTAACTAACGCCCGATGGGAATATTGGATAAAAGTGACTATAACAACAAAATGACTAATATTTTAAGCGATCGTACCAGGTTCCAGAAAATAGGTGTGCCTAGTTATCAAAGCATATTCAAAGTTGAGGATAAAATCAATAGATTTCTCAGAACCTTGAAAAATGACATATCATTGATGAAAAAGTGTTCCAAGATTTATTTTCCAGTGGTTCATCTTACGGAATTCTTTATGGTTTACCAAAGATACATAAAGATAATGTTCCTCTTCGCCCTATCTTGGCCTCTTACAACACACCTAATTACCAACTGGCAAAATTTCTCGTCCCTCTGTTGGAACCGATGACCACTAACAGTATACTCTTAAAAATTCTGAACAATTTAAAGAACGTATTTTACCCCAGGACTCTGACTTATTCATGACTAGTTTTGATGTCGAGTCACTATTTACCAACGTACCTGTAAGAGAGACCATAAACATTATTCTTGATAAGCTATTCCCCGAACCTGAGTCTGTTTACTGTAATTTTAGTTATTCGAATTTTAAAGCTCTTTTAGAATTGGCCGTGCTGGACACGGCATTTGTTTTTAATGGACAGCTTTTTAAAACAAATTGAGGGGATGGCCATGGGGTCTCCTCTTGGTCCTACCTTTGCGAATATATTCATGTGCTCCCTGGAGGAGCGCATTCTGGACGAATGCCCCCTGGCCTTCCGCCCTTTGTTTTACTCACGCTACGTGGACGACACTTTTATCTTGTTCAAGCATGATTTCGATGCTGACAGGTTCCTAGATTTTGCTAATAATTACCATAATAATATTAATTTTACAATGGAAAAAGAACATAATTCTAAATTAGCCTTCCTAGATATTTTGGTCTCCAAGGAAAATGAAAGTTTTAGTACCTCAATTTTCAGAAAGAAAACATTTACCGGGCTCGGTTCCAACTTCTATAGTTTCTGTTTTCTCAATTTCAAACTCAACTCGATATATACCTTACTTTATCGTGCTCTGTCTCTTACCTCTACCTGGTCTCTCTTCCACAATGAAATTACTTTTCTCCTCCAGTACTTCTCTAATAATTGCTTTCTTTCTAAGATCTTTTATAGAATTTTAAATAAATTACTCAATAAAAGGGTTTCTGAACAGCCTATTAGTTTTAAGGTCCCCAAGCTCCCTCTTTATGCCAGCTTCCCGTATCTATTAAATGATAATTTTCGTAACGAGTTTACCAAGATTGTGCACAGATATTTTGGAGCCGTAAATCTAAAACTTATACCTAAAAATCCCAAGACCATTGGCTCGCTCTTCATGTTTAAGGATCGGCTCTGCCCTTTGATGACGTCGGGTGTCGTTTATGAATACACTTGTCCCAGATGTAATCTGGGAAAATATGTTGGATCTACCCGACGTCTTCTCAGGGTCAGGCCGATTCCCATCGGGGGCGTTAGTTACAGAACTGGGTGTAAATTATCTAACCCTGAAACATCTTATATAAGGAAGCATACTTTTAAATGTAAAGCCACAGTCAATTACGAAGATTTTAAAATTATTGGCCAAACAAGGGAACCCAACGAACTGTTGATTTTGGAAACTCTGAACATCAACTACGAGTTCCAACTTTAAACAACCATTCCTCTGCTGTCCCATTGTTTTTTAGCCTAATTATTCTGTCATTCCTTGTGCCTCTTGACGTTGTTTACTTTTAGTGTGTTTTTATCTTTGATGCTGAAAGGTTGGTTAAGTGTTGAGCTGTTTTTGGCTGTGGTTTTGTGAATATATGACTTTTACTTTTTATGATATTTGTTATTACTTTTATCTTTGTGTAATTTAGCTTTAATTTTTAAATATTCTTCTCGTCATTTGTAAGTGGTTTGGTATTTCTGGTCTGTTTTAATCAAGTGTGCATGTAATTTAAGTAGATAGTTGTTTTAATTTTACCATTAAACTGTTTTTACTTTTCAACTATTGGATCTTGTGATCAGCTCTTATTTTATGTTAACATTTTATACTTTATTTTGTAGAAAAATCCCTGAAGATGTGGCGATGTTGTCACGAAACGTAGGATTAAAGGATAATGTGAATCTCTTCGTGTTCCTGCCCTTGATCTTCTTTAACATGTGAAATAAACGCCCTGTACGTCTGGACTGTGTCGTATATATATATATATATATAATATATATATATATATATATATATATATATATATATATATATATATATATATATATATGTGTGTGTGTGTGTGTGTGTATTGCAAACTTTTATGGAAATGAGTTATATATATATATTATATATATATATATATATATATATATATATATATATATATATATATATATATACATGTGTGTGTGTGTGTGTGTGTGTGTGCAAGTATAACGAAAGAATTAACAATGGTTCACAAGGATGTTTTTGCATTTCACTGACTAATGTAAGGATAAAAATTCATGAAAACTAACATGTAAGTAATAATTAAGTAGGGTTTCATTAAATTAGAGTCTATTGCAAAAATATCATCCCTTTTCAAGACGCACAGGATTTCATCATTAGCATTCGCCAGTTTTGAAGGAGGTGGAATTTTAACTCTGAATTTCGTAGTTTCTTCACAAACTTTGCATCGTAGAGCACTAACCATCTGATACCCTGCCATTAGCCCCTATATCCAACTCCTGTAACACAATCAATACTTTATTTCAGAATACGGAGGTTTTACTAGAGTGAGGTGTTTCCTATCTAAATTTTTTTATGCAAATGAAGGTTTTCATTTCATGAATTGGCCAGGTCTCTTTAATGATAATAAAGTAGATATGTAACATAAACTCGTGTAAATTATTGCATATATTTTCAATATAATAACGCTTCTAAAGAAGCTCTATTTCCTTTACAATATCCCTGAAAACTATATATTTTGAGTAATTCAGTCTCTCACGTGTGTCATCTTCCAGCCATCCATTCGAGGAGACGAGGTCCTTGAAGTTGATTTGTGGGTTTCCACCTCAGAATTCCAATCACCTCAGGATGTATTCCAGAGCTGGAACCAAACGCAAACAGCGTCATTGCTGGTATGTGACAGGTGAGGCGTGCATTATAATCAATGGCATCTTTGGGCTATTCAAAGACAGGTAGGGAAAGAGATGTGTTGTGATAAACCTGTTCAATGGCTGCTGATACGACAACAACCCATAATGGTATATGGCTCGTTTAAATCTTGAAATAATAATACTATTTTAGAGATACGGTAACGGCCAGCCCTTCTTTGCAAAATAATAATCATAAAGGATTTAGTGTGATGTGATGGCGATTGTAGTTTATGCTTAGTCACCAGTTATTTAAGACAATTAAAAGTCAGTGTTGCTGCATCAGTAATTTTTTAAATAAAAGGATAAGTTATACTATCTTTGAACTGTACGCTTATTCCACCATCAATCAGATTCTCTGAAAGGTTCATTTGGTAAGACATGTACCTTTATCTAATTCCAACTCAAAGAAAGTTTCATTTTCAAAGAGTTTCGGGTAAATAACCTGTTATTCAGTTCTAATTATAACTTGAACTTATAATAACAATGGTGAAGGATCATTCTATGAAATGTGTTGTCTCTCAAAGCCGAAAAAATTATTTTTATATGTTATATTAAAATGAATACGCAAAACAATTAGAGACTTGACAATGGTTGCATCACTGCAAGTTTTCTTTTCTTTTTCTTCTCTTTTCTTCTTCTTCTTCTTCTTCTTCTTCTTCTTCAACGACTCACGACACACTTAGAATATGAGTTGAGAATAATTTATTTTGTTTGATCATGAAAACCCAACCGAGAAATTCAATTCCGATGGCTCTGAACAGGCATATTCTTCCTGCCTCGTTACATTTCATAAGAAATGATAAAGATATTCGAGTATATTACGTTATCTGTCAGAAGTATAAAACTTCAATTATATGTTTATTGTTCTCGATAGTCTTCTATATCTGTAAACTCTCTTTTGTTCATTCGCAACAGATATGATCCTTTTCCAGTTGTGGTCTATTTGGTAAAACAATATGCAAGGGAATGCTAAGTATGTCTAGCATCTCACTAGCTCTGTTAAGGATAAAGAATTGGAGATGAATGTTACATATCAATTATTATTTCGTTCTTGCTAGATATTTTTCTGAAGCCTATATTTTTGTATCAGGAAGGCACCAGGCCATATACAACAAGTCTGCTGTTGATACCTTTGGCATTTTTCCAGTTGTAGGGACACTACCGAAGGGATAGAAACGCCGGAACTGACACTTATAAACTGGTTTCTAACACAAAATGGCTGACCTACAAACCTATAATTGCCCTTCGAGATATAATTCATTATGACTCTACTTTTATTCACTCTAAGCTCTTCAAACCAATAACTGAACCACCTCTTCTTGATGTACCTAGTTTTCCATTAAAGTCTCCTAAGTCAACTAGATTTTATTCCCATTCAAGAACACATTCTGACACTACCCGCAATACCCTTTCATTCATACGTTTTATAACGAAAGTTTCCTTCCGTAACATCGATTCATTTCCCTACATAACCCTTTAATGTATCCTTGATCACCCTATCACCTGAAGTTCTTTTATTTTACTTATTATTTTTTTTGTATCAGAAGACGACAGGGAGGATGAGGTATCAAACAACGACACACGAAGAAACGCCGACGAAGTAACAGAGAGGACGGAATGGGTAGAAAAGATTAGACAATGGATGGAGCCAGATACAGAGAGAATAAAGATCCCCTCCATGAAAGCCTACAACACCAAGAAATTAAGGGAGAAAACAAGTGAGGTCAATGAAATAATGGGCCTAATACACACCACCAGTATCACAGAAACAAATAACTTGACATATGCAAGGAGCAAGATTAGTAGCAGAACTGATGGGGATTCGAACACCAACACCACCAGCACAACCAACCCAAAAGAAACCAAAACAGCAACCGCCTTGGAAAAGGCGCCTGGAAAAGCAAATCATGGTGATGAGATCTGACTTGAGTAAACTGAAAGAGATGGCAGAAAAAAGGCTAAGAAGCAAGAAAACAAGGGAGGAACTCAACGAGAAATACAAAGTACAAGAGAGGGACTAAACAACACAATAGAAGATGTAAAACAGAGGCTTAAGGCCAAGCACATAAGATCCAACGGTACATGAACAGGAATAAGGGATACCAACAGAACAAACTATCGAACCACCAGAAAAGACTATACAGCCAACTAAGAGGGGAAGACAACCACCCAGAAATTCCTGAAGCCGAACAAAGTAAGAGACTCTGGGAAAACATATGGAGTAATCCGGTATCACACAACAAACATGCAACATGGCTCCAGGAAGTCAAGGATGAAGAAACAGGGAGAATAAAACAAAGATTCACAGAAATCACGACAGACACAGTCAGACACCAACTAAAGAAAATGCCAAACTGGAAAACCCCAAGGTCCCGAATGAAGTCCATGGATACTGGCTCAAAAACTTCAAGGCCCTACACCCACGAATAGCAGAACACTCCAGCATTGTATCTCAAATCACCAAGCACCCAAATGGATGACCACAGGAAGAACATCCTTAGTACAAAAAGACAAGAGTAAGGGAAATATAGCCAGTAACTACAGGCCTATCACCTGTCTACCAATAATGTGGAAGTTACTAACAGGTATCATCAGTGAAAGGCTATACAACTACCTAGAGGAGCACACATCCCCCACCAACAGAAAGGCTGCAGAAGGAAGTGTAGGGGCGCAAAAGACCAGCTCCTGATAGACAAAATGGTAATGAAGAACAGTAGGAGAAGGAAAACCAACCTAGGCATGGCATGGATAGACTATAAGAAAGCCTTCGACATGATACCACACACATGGCTAATAGAATGCCTGAAAATATATGGGGCAGAGGAAAACACCATCAGCTTCCTCAAAAATACAATGCGCAAACTGGAATACAATACTTACAAGCTCTGGAATAAGACTAGCAGAGGTTAATATCAGGAGAGGGATCTTCCAGGGCGACTCACTGTCCCCACTACTCTTCGTAGTAGCCATGATTCCCATGACAAAAGTACTACGAAGATGGATGCCGGGTACCAACTCAAGAAAAGAGGCAACAGAATCAACCATCTGATGTTCATGGACGACATCAAGCTGTATGGTAAGAGCATCAAGGAAATAGATACCCTAATCCAGACTGTAAGGATTGTATCTGGGGACATCAGGATGGAGTTTGGAATAGAAATATGCGCCTTAGTCAACATACAAAAAGGCAAAGTAACGAGAACTGAAGGGATAAAGCTACCAGATGGGAACAACATCAAACACATAGATGAGACAGGATACAAATACCTGAATAATGGAAGGAGGGGATGTAAAACACCAAGAGATGAAGGACACGATCAGGAAAGAATATATGCAGAGACTCAAGGCGATACTCAAGTCAAAACTCAACGGCGGAAATATGATAAAAGCCATAAGCACATGGGCAGTGCCAGTAATCAGATACAGCGCAGGAATAGTGGAATGGACGAAGGCAGAACTCCGCAGCATAGATCAGAAAACCAGGAAACATATGACAATACACAAAGCACTACACCCAAGAGCAAATACGGACAGACTATACATAACACGAAAGGAAGGAGGGAGAGGACTACTAAGTATAGAGGACTGCGTAAACATCGAGAACAGAGCACTGGGGCAATATCTGAAAACCAGTGAAGACGAGTGGCTAAAGAAATATACAGAGACCCAGAAATATACAGAGACAGGAGAAAGACAGACAGACAGAGGACTGGCACAACAAACCAATGCAAGGACAATACATGAGACAGACTAAAGAACTAGCCAGCGATGACAATTGGCAATGGCTACAGAGAGAGCTAAAGAAGGA
>NC_061095.1:41702523-41710023 GCF_015104395.2 Macrobrachium nipponense | reverse complement strand
ATATATATATATATATATATATATATATATATATATATATATATATATATATATATATATATATATTATACTATACTATATATATATATATATATATATATATATATATATGTATATATATATATATATATATATATATATATATATATATATATATATATATATAATATATATATATATTATATATATATATATATAGCTAATGCCCACCACGGGAAATGATAGTCAGGAATCCAAGCGCTTTCGTCTTTATTCAGACATCGTCAAGGAGCTACTAAAGTACAATTTGAGAGGAAGGCCTCAGGTACAAACAAGATCAGGAATACCAGATGGTTAATTATCAAAAGGGTAAAAATTAAAAGGGATAATCCAGGATTATCGGATATCACACGGTCACAAACCTAAACAGATCTGACCCTAACCGAAATTACAAAGTATCTTTACAGTCCAAAACATGTAAAAACTGAATATATTAATTTTGTTGCTTATATTTATCTACAACTTTTTTCATTATGAAAGCATCAAGTTTAAATAAACCAAGACTTAAATTTAGAACATTTCTATTATTTGACTTGATAAAACAAGATTCAATGATATTCCTTTTTAACTGTGTCATTACATGGGACTAAGGCTCTTGCTTGACTCCAGTAATAGGATGGTCTAAATCTCTCATATGTACAAATAATGCATTCGATATTTGCCCAGTTCTCACAGAATATTGATGTTGCTTAAGACGCTGTGAAAGAGATTTGCCAGTCTGTCCGTAATAGATTTTATCACACTTTTTGCAAGGAATTTCATATATGCAGCCTGGAAGATCTTTAGGAGAATTTTTGATTACTAAACTCTTGACATTAATATTACTGCAAACAACATTTATGTTAAAAAGCTTTAAAATTCTAGGAATATCTAAAAACCTTTCATCATAAGGTAATTTTAGAATGTTATGCTTACTAAATTCAAGTTTGTCATTAGTTGAATAAAATGTTTTTCTAGCTCTTTTCCATGCCACATCTACAAAAGTCCTTGGGTATTTAAGTTTCAATGCAATATCATAAATAGTTTTAATTTCAGCGTCAATAAACTGCGGGCTACAGACACGTAAAGCCCTTAGGAACATCCCAAAAAAACAGAGAATTTAACATTTTGATGGTGATTGGAGTAGTAATGAACAAAAGAGGCAATATTAGTTGATTTTCGAAAGACTGAAAAGGTGAAATTTCTATCATTTCTATGAACAGTTACATCAAGAAAATTCAAATTACAATTTCTTTCTTCAACTACAGTAAATTTTATAGAAGGGACTAAATTATTGAGATTGTTAAGGAATTCCTGAGGTTTTCGTGAACTGGCCAAATACAGAAGATATCATCCACGTATCTAAACCAAATAACTTTTTGGGGCAAAATTCTTGGTAAGAGTTTTGTCTCAAAAAATTCCATGTAAATATTGCTAAGGACAGGAGATAAGGGATTACCCATGGCCATGCCAAACTTTTGTACAAAAAATTCCCCATTGAAACAAAATTTACTATCTTTGATACATAACCTTATGAGACTAATGAGATTTTCTACACTTAAGGGAATGTCATGACGCTCTAATTCCTCTTCCAAATATTCAAGTAAGTCATCTACAGGCACTTTTGTAAATAAAGAGACAACATCAAAACTAACCATATTAAAATCATAATTCAAATTTAAACTATTCAATTTGTTTATAAAATCAACATGGTTTTTTAACATTCGTGTTAGAAATATATATATATATATATATATATATATATATATATATATATATATATATATATATATATATATATATATATATATATATATATATCATTTCCCGTGGTATTCGCTTATTTATGAAGTCACGTGCATCTACTGTGATTTTTTTAAGCTATATATATATATATATATATATATATATATATATATATATATATATATATATATATATATATATATACATATATATATATATATATATATATATATATATATATATATATATATATATATATATATATATATATATATATATATAACGAGTCGTTCTTCCAGAAAGCTTTAAGAATCGAAGTAGAGATGTTGAAAAGTCTGTCAAATATTTCTTTGCTTATTTATTATCTAGTGTTTAAGCTAGCTGTTGGATAATTAATAAAGTTATAAGATAATTCTTTACAAATAAAACTGAAATTTAATAAAAAAAAAAAAAAAAAAAAAAAAAGCTGGGCACATAATAAGATAAAATGATTAGTTGAAAAGCATAGAGCATTAGTCACTGGAGTGGCAATCTTCCTATCGAGATTGTGACCTCTACCGGCCATATTCAAAGGTTCTCAGTCCAGCTCAAAGTACTACTATATTTATTACTATTATCATTTTTACAATTATTTTTTATCTTTTTTACTATTATTATTATTATTATCATTATTATTATTATTGCTGCTTTTATTATTTTTATTATTATTCTTATTACTGGCCCCAATTTCACAGAGAAAAATTCCTTACAAAAACAGGTTGGCCTAAGCACTCCATCCATTGAGGTCAAGGCTTAAGTATCTGCTCTTGGATCTAAGTAATATCTAGTATAAATGGTTCCCGTAAAGTGCAGGACTTTTTGAGCATACAGTCACTAAGCACAAACTAAACAGTAAGTACAATCACTAAATACTAACAATCACAATATATTTACCCTCAAACTACAAACACTCATTAAACATTCGCTAATCACTCACTTAATCCTAAACATTCATTAAACACTAAACAATTATTAGGCATTCACTAAGCACTCGCTATAAAACAACACAAGTACTTACTGTACACTACACATTCACTAAGCGCTCGCTATGCACTAAACACTTAGTGTGTGAACATCCACATCACTCATTAAATACTCAATAAACACTTACACACTAAACATTCACTAAACACTAACATTCACAAGTATTCACAAAACACTTACTAAAAACATCCAGTGAATACTTACTAAACATTCACTAAAAAAAAAAAAAACACAAAATCATAAAACATTCACTAAACCCTAAACATTCATTGAATTCTTTTACACTAAACAATCACTAGACACTAACATTCACAAGACATTCACTAAAGATTAGCCAAACATTCACTGAATACTTACACACTAAATATTCAAATTCATTCAATAAGACCATAAAGACTCACTAAACACTCACTGAATACTTAGACAATAAACATTCAATAACATTTACAAAACATTAAATAAACACTTACTCATTAAACGTAAACACCCACTAATCTCCTGTTCAATTAGCGTGTTACCAGACCTTTAAAAATGGCCGCAAGGCTTTGCAGAGCCACCCTGGTGGAAGACCACAGAACTACGTAGCACTGGTGTAGAGATCACAGCTCCAGGTATATACACTCTATGGCTGAAAGTCTTGGGATCCCAAATATTGTATCACAGAGAGGATGATAGAACTGGAAGGAAGTTCACAGAGTCAGCTAAGGATTTTTGTTTTCTTCGAAAGAAGAAAGAGAAACAGAAAAACTGTTGATGAGAAAATCGCAGAGAACTATTCCCTATCCCAGGATACAGAAGCCAGCTTACCTGGCACAGGGGACACCACCAAAATCCTCTTCTCCAATGGATACGAGTTGTTAAAATGGTAACATTTATTGTCTTAAAAAATAAAATCTAAACAATAAAGTCATAAATGTTAGGATACAATGTTGCAAAACAATAGCCATTTTCCCCCTTTTTGGCAAAATTATGCATACATTTCAGTAATAATAAACAATTTTATATACTAGCAGTTGTTTCACTGCTTAGCAAAAAGTGCATGAAGGTATCATGTTTCCTCATATATACTATATTTGGAGTGCAAAATCCGAAAAGGACTTGCGCTAATCATGATAATTGCGATACTGACAATCAAGGTTATACGCTAGAATAAATATTATGGCAGGGGGTAGAGGGACAGACAGTCAGGCATAGAGTACTTATGATATGTAATAAATTACTGCAAGGGTTTGGAAGGGCTATAAAATAACCAATGATTTTGATATTTATTATAAAACAATATGATTAAAAATGTTAAAGATGAATAAAACAATGAAATTTTTCTAGTAAAATCACATTGACCTTAATCTTTTACTAATTATATCAGGATAAAAGGAAGAAAAATTATAATCTACTACCAGTGAATATCAAGTTTTAGGCAAATGGATTTTTCTTTTATGAAGGAAATAAAGCTAAAAGCAAATGAAATTATAATCTCTTATGGTAGAATATCAGGCTAAAGATGAATGGAATTTCAATCTAATGTCAGTTAAAACTGGGTGTGAGGCAAGTGAAGTTTTTATTTCTCAGGAGAGATAATTAATAAGTTATAATAAGTAAACAGTGTAAATCACTTTTCAGTCAAATATAATTATAAGGTATTATTAGTGAAAGTTAAAATTTAGACGAAAGCTAAAATCACATATCAAAAAGCTGCCAAAAGAAATATTGTATATAAATTCAAATAAGGTTTTTAGTTTTTTTTGTCCTTTTTTATAATTTTCATAATTAGTTATCAAAAATTGTGTGAAAAACTCCCAAATATAGTTCATAATTATTTTTAAAACCGTTCTTTATTTTATATTTATTGTCCTGATTTAGATCATTTTCGAAATGATTATAGAAACAGAAGTCAGAATTAAATCGAATGCAAAATTATCATAAACGTATTTTTTCCCCTTTTTTAGGTGATTTTATAAATAATGATTCTTGACACAAAAAATATTGTGTCAAAAGATGAAAACAAACTCAAAAACTGTATATTTAAAATTGAAACTTTTTCAAATGTATGTCGTTTTTTAAAAGATTTTTGAAACAAAATAACACATCTAAAGGAGGACTAAAACGCGTTTAAATATTTCATTTAAATTGATTATATATTTTAGCTTTTTTTCAGTTCGATTTTTTATTTAGCATTTTTATATGATGATAAAACTAAAAGACAAAAACCTAAAAAATATTGTGCAAAAACTGGAAATATTATTAAAAACTTTTTTATGCGATTTTATCATTATATGAAAAAATTCTGTCATAAAAATGAGTGTACAATCCAAAAATTAAATAATTATTTTAACATGTCTATTTGAAATTCATTCCTCTTTGTGATGGATGATTTTTGCTTCAAAAATCGTTTAGAAAATGGCTAAAATTAGGACAATGAACTTCAAATTCAAAGCAGTTTGAATCTAATATTTTTATTATTTTGCCTGATTTTTATGACTGATTTATTCGAAAATTATTTCAAAAAACACCTGAAATTCGGGCAATAAATGTAACAAAATCATTTAAGAAATATATAAATTTTTGCATAATATACATAATATTTTTGAGAGTTTTAACCTCCTTCATTTTGGCGATTTTTGTATCAAAAATAAATATAAGAATAGCATGAAAAATGGGGATGGGCGAAGAAAACGATTTTCTTATATTTCAATTTGAATACAATATTTTTCACTGTCACCAAATAAGAGAGGGCCAAAACTCCCAAAAAGGGAGCCAATAAGCCCAAAGATATTGCATTTAAATTACTTATTTTTAGAGCTTTTCTCTGTTTCATTTTTGAACTATTATTTAGAGAATTTTTATAATGATTAATTGAAACAGAAAAACAGCCACTAAAGTAAGTGGTAAAATTTAAATATTTTTTATTACTTTTCATGTTACATTAATCAATCTACTAAAAATTTAGGCGATTTTCTAATTGATTTTTGAAATAAAAATTAGTCACCAAAGAGAGGGTAAAACTCCCAAACAAAAATGTATAAAAAAAAAAATGTATCAATTTTCTAAATGATTTTTGAAGCAAAATCATCCATCATAAAGAGAGATGAATTTCAAATAGACATGTTAAAATGATTATTTAATTGTGTACTTATTTTTATGACTGATTTTGTTTCAAAATATAATTATAAAAAATCGCCTAAAAATGGGACAAGAAATATAGCATAAAACGCTTTACTAAATATTCCAGTTTTTGCACAATATTTTAAGGTTTTTGTCTTTTGTTTTTAAAATCATCATAAAAATGCTAAATATATAATTAAACTGAAAAAAGCTTAAAAGATATATCAATTTAAATGAAACATTTAACGTGTTTTAGTCCTTCTTAGAAGTGTGATTTTGTTTCAAAAATCTTTTAAAAAACCACATATATAAAAAAAAAAGTTTCAATTTTGGTACACAATTTTTGAGAGTTTATTTTCATCTTTTGAATGCAAGATTTTTGTATCAAGAATCATTTTAAAATCACTAAAAAGGAGGAAAAAAAATACAACATTTATGATAATTTTGCATTCGATTTAATTCTGACTTCTGTTTCCATAATCATTTCGAAAATTACCCAAATCAGGATAATGAATATAACATAAAAGAAGGGTTTAAAAAAAATAATTATGAACTAATATTTTTGGGAGTTTTTCACCCCATTTTGATGAATAATTATGAAAATCGCATAAAAGGGACAAAAATGAAACTAAAAACCTTATTTGAATTTATATACAATATTTTTTTTGGGCAGCTTTTTGATAAATGATTTTAGCTTTTGTCTAAATTTCAATGTTATATTCATTTTCATATTTGTATTAAATTATTTTTTAAATAAAAAATCAAAATCGTTATCAAAATAAGTGCGAAAATTCTTTAAATACTGTATTATTCCGTTCTACCCCCCCCCCCCCCCTTTTTTTAGCGAATTTTTATGTTGATTTTTGAAACAAAAAAATAGCCAAAATAAAAAAGGAAATATACTCAATAATATTTTGCACAAATTTACAGAATATTTTAAAACATTTTACGTTCTATTTCTAGGCGATTTTTTGAATAATTTTTGAAATAAAAATCAGTCATCAAAAAAGAGGGGGAAAAGCTATCAAAAGTTAGTGAATTCAAATTAATTTTTTAACTTATTTTAATTTTAAATACATTGTCTTATTTTAGCCAATTTTCTGAATGATTTTAGAAACAAAAATCATCCATCAAAAATAGGAACAAACTCTCAAACATATTGTACAAAAACAAAATTAAAAATTAAAATACTTTTAAAAATTATTTTTCAAATAGAAATCTGTCATCAAAAACATAAGAAAAATTTTAATCGATTATTGAGTGATTTTTGAAACAAAAATCAGTCATCAAAAAGATAAGAAAATTTCAAAAAAATACGTACTAAAATTAAAATATATTTCAATGATTTAAAAAAATCTTTTATTGTTTCTCTATTTCATTTTATTTTTTAGGAGATTTTTATGATGAGTTTTTGAACAAAAAAACTGCCAACAACAATTGAATAAGACTCAAATATTTTGGGCAATAATTGATTATTGTTCTAGTTTAACGCGATTTTCCAAATGATTTTGAAATATAAATCAGTCATGAAAAAAGGAAAAAGTCTTAAAAACTATCATATTGGAAATTATTTATTATTAAGCTGTTTTTCCTTTGTTATATTCATTATCT
>NC_061095.1:41689617-41702023 GCF_015104395.2 Macrobrachium nipponense | reverse complement strand
CTGCCAATGTTAGTCTTGAAAGAAACTTCCCTGATCCTTACAAAAAAGTATAACCGATCTTAAAAAAAAAAAAAAAAAAAAAATTAATCCACATCAGAAAAAGTGACAAGTAAAATATTATTGTAATTTTAGACAACGCTGACTTCATATCACGTATGTAAGCCCTACTAGATGATGATACGAAATGCAAAAATCTGACAACTAATCCCATTGATAAAGCCATAAAAAATTTCAATAACACAGTGATAAAATTTCTTAAAGATAGACAAGAACTTCTACGTCATTTGTCGGTTAAATTTCCCTTGTCACCTTACTTGTATGGATTAGTAAAAACGCTCAAAGAAAATAATTCTATACAACCTATTATCCATACTTTTGGGTGATTATCATATATACTTTCAAAATATATCCCCAAGGTCTTGTCCCCGTTACTTGGAACTATCTCCGAGTCTCACATATATATATTTAATTGGGATTAGTTGATGAATTAAACAATTACTTTTTGCCCCACTGATGGATTCATTAGTTTTGATGTTTGTTCTCTTTTAACTAAAGTCCCAAAAGAATCTACATTGTATAAGTAAAATGTTTAAGAATGACCTCAAAGATAAAATCACTGACTTAATATGAATTAGTTACCTTATCGTAGATATTTCCTTTGTGCCTATATGTTTAATATATATATATATATATATATATATATATATATATATATATATATATGAATAATTATCACATCGAACCGTGATCCATTTATATATCAATTCAAGCTACAAATGTCCTTTAATATCTAAATTCACTTTACCTCCCAAATGATATATTTTCATATATGTACCGAAGGGGAATTTTTAAGTTGATACAATTTCGTCCCACCCCTCATGGGATCGAACCACCGTCCAGGTGGACGGGGACGAAATCAGGACAGTCAGTGACGCTATCCAATCCAAGCCCAACCAGAGACGCTATAAGTTCATATCGATTCTGACCTTACAAATCATCCTCGATCTGGATGCTTTCGTAATTAGATCGATAGATTAAAGGACATTTGTAGCTTGAATTGATATACTATATAAAAGATATATGGTAAACAATAAAAAAAAATTTTTTGCCAACTGGAAAAAAAAGAAAAAAAAATATATATATATATTTTTTTTTCCACTTTGCACAAAAAAAATTTTTTATTGTTTACCAAAATGACATTAATGGAATTGTACTTTTATAGCACTTCTTTTGTGCGGTCAGTCACCGCCCTCTATCATCTTTTAATTGTCTTGTCCTAACTTCTGAGCAATTGGAGTTTATCTTTTGTAAATATCTTAAATTGTACCCCTGTTTTGGGCAGTTCTACTAATTCGTAAGGTGTGTTGCATTCCAGGTTAATTTTTTCCATTATAATCTCTATCTGTCATTGAAACGAGCTTTCTTTGCAAACTTACTTTCATATTTATGTCAGTCTGCTTAGTAAAGGACGAGAGTCGAGAGGCCTTGCATCGGTGCTCCATAGTTTCACTTTCCTCCGTGGATTTTGCTTTTATTTATATATTCATTACGTTGCAAGTTTTCGTTATTCAGTTATACACAAACACACACACACAACCACGCAGGCACACACGCACACACACTCTCACACACACACACACACACACACACACACATATATATATATATATATATATATATATATATATATATATATTATATATATATATATATATATATATATATATATATATATATATATATATATATACCACACTGATGAATAATATATCAGGTAGAAGCCATATTACTTATTTCTGAAAGAGTGTTGAGCTAATAAAAAAAACAAGGGCTTTGTTACGAGTGAGATATTTCCAGTGCGTTACTTTACACCTCCAAAATATTTATTTTATGTATATATTTAAATGTTTCCTTTCATTTATTAAATAAGGAAGTTTTCCTTTGTCAATTCAGGAATTGTTGAGAAACTCCCTCTCTCCCTCGTCAGCAGAAATCGTTAGCCGAACCGAATGGTTTCTTTGATGTTGCTTTGTGGGGTTTCCTGCAATCAAGGAGAGACAATCAAGTCAGGATGTAACCAAATATATAACAGACAGAATAACAAGATATAAAAAAGCGACAGTGTCAAGAGAAAAAGTTCTTGTACTGAGACTCATAAATTCTTGATGCCTCTTAGTCGAAAGCTTCTATGGCATTGGAGCTATTCCATGCTTGCTGAATGATCCTGTTATTCAGAATTTACTGGTTGGCCATCAAACGACCTCTTACCCAAAACTGCTGAGGACTTTCGTGTGGCATTTTTTTCTTTCTGAGTTCCTGCATTGTTCCCCTCCTAGGAAAGAATTAACTCAGGAAAGTCCTCCTCTGACAGGAAACATTCCTTTTTATGAAACCCTTCGTATCAGAACCACGTACTTTGACTTTGTCTTCAGCTTAGTTTTGTTCTTTGCATTTGTCACTTGAAATAGTTTGCTAATTGGATAAATACATCTACTAGTAATATTGACAGGTTTGTTGCTTTCATCTTTTATGCCTGATATGTCTAATTAGCATTTGTCTATTAGAACTTATTTATAGATCTCATTAACAAGCTCCTCCTAGCTGTCTATTATTCTTTCAAATCATATTTTTCTCTCCAGAATTTCATCTTCACCAAACCATATAATTTTTCAAGCTTTAATAACGATCTCGGTTGTTTTAAGAATTATTTTTCTTTTTTTCACTTTGTTTTCAAAATTCATGGGCATAAGGAGGATATTGCCTTAACTATTCTGTATCCTTATGCTTACGAGACACTTTGCTAATATGTCTGCATGTAAGGATGAATTTTCACTTCCAGTTCACAGTAATATAAACACTGCAGAGCCAGATTAGTATTTTAATTTGATATAGATTCAGCCCCCTACCAACAAGTACTTTAATTAGATAAATGGAAAATTAAAGCTCACCTGACCATCAGAAGAATAGGGTCTTAAGGACCATCATGCAAGAATGATGTTCATTTGAAAATCCTTCTCCAGTAAAAAAAGTCTTGCTTTCATTAAGGTTACATTGACGTATCGTCCATAACCTACCATGAAACCACTTTCCCAAAGATACTCTGACAGTGTCGTGCAAACCGTTCTGGTAATAGGGATCCTTACATTTTCACTGTATTTTATCCCTGTTTCCTTTCTAAAATCTTAGATTTATGAGCTTCGTTATCTACTGAATGTTACTTGAAAAGACCACAAAGAAAGGACATTTTCCTTCTTAAGTAGAAGTTATTTCCTTATTCTTGCTTCACTTTTACACATATATATATACATGTGCGTAAAAAAACAAAGTAGATACATGTGACTTCATTAAATAAGCGAATACCACAGGAAAAAGATAGTCAGAAATCCAAGCGTTTTCGTCTTTACTAAGACATTGTCAAGGAACGAATGAAATACAGGAGAGAAAGTCCTCAGGTACACAACAAGATCAAAAATACCAGATGGTTAATTGTCAAAAGGATAAAAATCAAAGAGATAATCCAGGATTATCGGATATAACACAGTTACAAACCTAAGCATAGTTTTAACCCTAACAGAAAAGAAACGTAGCCATATAAAGTCCAAAACATGTACAAAATGAATATATTAATTTTGTTGCTTTTATTTATCTACAACTTTTTCATTATGAAGGCATCAAGTTTAAATAAACCAAGGCTTAAATTTAGAACATTTCCATTATTTGACTTGATGAAACAAGATTCAATGAAATTCCTTTTAACTGTGTCATTAATTGGAATTAAAGCTCTTGATTGACTCCAGTTAAATGGATGATCTAGATCTCCCAAATATACGAATAATGCACTCGATATTTGTCCAGTTCTCACAGAATATTGGTGCTGTTTGATTCGTTGTGAATGAGATTTTCCGCTTTGTCCGAAATATATTTTATCACACTTTTTGCAAGGAATTTCACATATGCAGCCAGGAAGATTGCTAGGAGAATTTTTTAAAATAAACTCTTGACATTAATATTACTGAAAACAAAATTTATGTTGCAGAGCTTTAAAATTCCAGGAGTTTCTAAGAACCTTTTATCATACAGTAATTTTAGAATGTTATGCTTACTAAATTCAAGATTGTCATTAGTAAATAAAAAATTTTCTAGCTCTTTTCCATTCCACATCTACAAAATTCCTTAGGTATTTAGGTTTCGGAGCAATATCATAAATAGTTTTAATCTCAGCGTCAATGAACTGCTGGCTACAGTCCCGTAAATCCCTTAAGAAAATCCCAGAAAAAAACAGAGAATTTAACATTTTGATGGCGATTGTATCAATAATGAACAAAAGAGGCAATGTTAGTTGATTTTCGAAATACTGAAAAGGTGAAATTTCTGTCATTTCTATGGACAGTTACATCAGGAAAATTCAAAATACAATTTATTTCTTACTCTACAGTAATTTTTTAGGACCAAATTATTGAGATTAATAAGAAATTCCTAGAGATTTTTGTGAACTGGCTAAATACAGAAAATATCATCCACATACCTAAACCATCCAACTTTTTGCGGAAAAATTCTTGGCAAGAGTTTCGTCTCAAAAAATTCCATGTAAATATTGCTAAGGACAGGAGATAAGGGATTACCCATAGCCATGCTAAACTTTTGTAAACAAAATTCCCCATTAAGAAAGTGCATTATCTTTGATTCATAACCTTATGAGACTAATGAGGTTTGTTACAAGTTAAAGGAATATCATGACGTCCTAATTCATCCTTCAAAAATTCAAGTAAATCATCTACAGGCACTTTTGTAAATAGACAACATAAAACTAACCATAATGAAATCTAAATTCAAATTTAATCTATTCAATTTGTTTATAAAATCAACATTGTTTTTTACATTCGTGTTCGTAATGTTTCCTGCCAAAGGTGTAAGAATTTTTACAAGCCATTTAGATGAATTATACGTAAATGAGTCTATTGAGCTAATGATTGGTTTGATATGGTTATTGATTTTGTGCGTCTTGACTAAACCATGTATATGAGGTGGGGAGGCACATTGCGGGGTAAACTGTTTAATTAAATGGTCCAAGCCCTTTCGAATTGATTTAATTTGTATACTAAAATGGGAGTTTCCTATATCAGTATCATTTATTCATACCATTATTTTATTTACGTAGTCATCCTCGATGATTGAATCCCTGTGATGGCATCGAATTTCGAGTTTCGCTCAGCAGTTCTTCCTCTAAAAATTCCATTATGCCTTTCATCATGACTGAGGGGACATCGGATCCGGGACCTTCCCTGAGAGAAGCCGGACGCTATATCTTAAAAACCCTCGACATATTTCCTTGAACTAAACTAACCTAACCCAACCAAACCTAACGTAACACAGGGGCATAGCAAAAAACCAGGGCTGGTATAATACCAGTATACTTATAGGTAATTTGCATCCCGTACTTGTCCCGGCACATAAATTTGACAATGATGCTCATGGGATATTCCTCACCTTGCAAACTATGGACCATTTATCTAAAATCACTATTTTACTTTCATTCAGTCTACAACTAATGGTGTTAAAGGCGAAAGATATAGCAAACTAAAATCATAAAAGACAAATAGGACAAAAATGTATAAAAGGGAACACCCAAAAGCAAATCCTATCACTAATCTCCTAATATCCTTCACAATGATCAGCCTTGGTGAACTTGATATCGCTTGTTGCAGCCGGACTCGTAGGAGGTTGGCAAAAATAGGAAAATTCCATCCCGCCAACATTGGGCTCAGAATATTGCTACTGGATTATAACCGAATTCATTCATAGTTTAGTTTTAGTTATTTCTGTTGCCATTGTAAGTAGAGTTACGACTGCTCTAAACTTGATGAGGATTAGATGACTGAAGAGTAGTTGTCCAACTTTAGTTGCTACTTTGGTTATTCCTTATTCATATTTCATAAAAAGTAAAAAAAAAAAATTCTATTCTATTCCATTTTGGTCATTAATTAAAAAAGCTTTAATAGTTGGCACTGTTCTTGGGATTTTGGAAACAATTTAATTTCTTTTTTTTTCGACGGATATAAATGGACAAACGAGATCAGTTAACAAGCAGAACCGTTCATTTTATTCCAAGAGTAATGCAGGCATCGATGAACTCTATTAAATAACATTGAGATGACATGAAATACTACGAATAGATTTGTCTTCTAGCAAACTAACAGCAGTAAAATCTTTGCTGAAAATCCGTTTTACTTCTGTTATGCGATTTATGATTAAGGGTGTTAACCACAACTTTTCCCTTAGACGCCATACCACTCATTTGCATTCATTTTATGGTCAGAACTCTAATGTGTTTGTCCGTCATTCATCCAGGTATCTAATATATATTTATATGCCTTCAATGTAATATGTTGTAATAGAGCTTTTTTTAATTTCAGTATTCATAAATATTGAGACAAAATAAATGAGATGTTTAAACGTGCATGATTAAATCTTCATGATCAGACTATGATACCGTCCCTTCATTTAGCGTTTGTTGAATCATCTTTAGCGAAACCAGACTGGTTTCAGTAACAGTGTTAAAACTTTGGTCATAAATCTATTCCATAAATTCGTTTCCGTGAAGAAGTAAAAGAGGATCAAAGAAATAGTGTAAATGAACGGTGAGGTCTTCAAGGATTCAGATGCTATATAGTAAAATATATGGAGACATATATTGAAGTTAGCAGAATTGAAAACAACAGGAAAACAAGTCAACTCTATACGTCTTTTTTTTTACCAGGATTTTTTATTGTTTTGAAATTACATACGATGTTATTCTTGGGATTTTCCTTGGATTTCTGTTATATAACTTTGTTGTTTGCACTATAAACCTCAAACTTCTCATAAAATTTCTCTCTATTATAACGTAGTAGGAAGAACAGTTACCTAATAAGAACTGCACTGGAATGAGGTAAATAATATTAAGGATAAGATAAAATAATAATTTTAAAAATCCTGCTTCACACGTAGGTGGGGGAAAAACATATTGAACATGTAAAAAATGAAATGTTTAAAGATTAATTTTCGTTTCCTTTTTTTTGTAAATTTTTAAAATAATTTTATTAATATTACAAAAAGGCAAAACCAAAGAAGAAAATTAAAAGTTACACAAAACGTTAAAGTTCTATTGCTCTTATGAATTTCAGCTTCTTTCTTTAGACATCTGAAACGACAATGACAATGAACATCGAGATCGTCGGTATTGTATTTGTTGTTTATCGGTAATCGTTACCGTCAATATCTCACTGCAGTTCCATTGGGCATGGCACTCGCATGTTTTGGTGCAGTAGTCAACCAAAGACATTTTAATACTAATTCCTTGTTTGACAAAAAGTGCAACATTGTTTTTATATTCAGGGACCTTCTGTATGAGCGATACCATAACTTAGTTCTTTTTCATACAGTTAATATACACAAAGGTCCTGTTTTATCTTTAAGTATTTGTTTCATGTTGATATTAAAGTTTTTATTTATGTTATCAAAAATCTCACAAAAAGTTTTATAGTGTTGCTAGTACTGAAAAAGAAACCACTAAAAATGTACTTAGCTTGCCTTACTTTCGTGGATTTGAAACCATAAAATCAATATTTAAAATCGTTTAATGTTTCTAGTGTTTTCTTATAACAATACAATTAAAGATATGCTAATTAAGAATAGTCCCGAAAAAAATAACATCATTTTCAAAATTCCTTGTAAGGATTACCCATTTTTTTTACATCGGTCAGTCAAGTAAAAATTTGTGTACATATTAAGCAGCATATGTATTCAGTTAGAACAGCCCAGACTTCAAATGCACTGTTTAGGCATCTGAGCGAAAAATCTCATTGCATAAATTGGGGTGATACCTCTGTAATTACTAGGTCTAATGATTATGTTTCAAGAAATTTACTGGAATCAGCAATTATACAAATCACTAATAAAAAAAAAAAAACTAAATATTAGTATGGGATTGTACCATTTGGATCCATATATTTGTAAAATGTTTATGAAGGACCTTAAGATAAATGAACTACTAATTAATTAGTCCCCCATGTATATTGTTATTATCTCTCTCTCTCTCTCTCTCTCTCTCTCTCTCTCTCTCTCTCTCTCTCTATATATATATATTATATTATATTATTATATATAATATATAATATATTTATTATATATATATATATATACATATATATATATCCTATTTTCGGCTTTTCACTTATTTTTGCAACATTTTTGTAAATTTCATGTTACTAAGTCGTGTATGCCTCCTTGATTTTAAAAATATATTGTTTTCGGGATGAATCATATGTTGACCACGCGTGTGCTCCTCCAAGGCGTGGCTGCCTAAAAATCGCTAATCTTGCCTTCAAGCGTTTTCTCGTTACTGTTTAAGTGAAATTGGACCTTATGCTAATCTTGTAATGTCAGTTTGGATATTAAGCCTACTCTTACTATTTTTTTGCTCTGTATGATCAGTTGTGCCTCTGTAAAGGGTCGTCTTAGACCGAAAGTTCTTGGCTCTCTCGCCTTTCATTTTCCTCCTTAGCAAAACCTTTATATATATATATATATATATATATATATATATATATATATATATATATATATATATATATATAATATATATATATATATATATATATATATAAAACAATGTCCCCATACGTACACAATTCTTACATATATAAGTAACAGAGTAGAAATTAATTTCCTCCAATGTGTGATTCAATAATTTCTTCAAAATTATTCTCCTCATCATCATCATTTGATGTTATAGGTAAAGTTGAAATGAACCATAATCGAATTGAATTTTCAGTAATGAAGGGGAAAAAGAAAAATCTTTTATCTCTGATCATGCCATTCCTTCAGTAACATCATGTCTCTCAAGAACGTAGATACCACTCCTTCGTAATCATTTTTTACTATTTTTTATTTTATTTTTGCTGCAGCTACTTTCTTATACTCTTAGAATCCAGTCATTTGGCCAGGAATGTGCCGCAGTGCCTCTAAAAGCTTTTATTGCCACTATTCACTATACAGAGACGCCGGAACCCGCAATCCCGAAGGGCAGCTCTCTCATTACTGATTCAGACGATGCATTTATGCCTGTTTATTTGTTTCCAAGTCACATGTTCTGTCATGGTTTATTTATGTTTGTTAGCATTCAGTGGATAGAACATCGGATTTTCACTTTGTTTAATTTGAACTCAGATAATCATGAAGAGGAACTATTTCATTCATCTTATATTACTCACACAATTACCTTAAATTAGTAACAGAAACAGTGAGTGTGTAAAAGAGGGCAAGAAAAAGGGGGAATGAGAGAGTGAACTGTTTTATGTTGACTCAAAATTGACACAGATGTTAAAATTATCTACTTTTTGTTCGTTGTAATATCAAACATTCAAAATGGAAAAAGCACAAAGTTTAACCTAAGAAGCTGAAAAAGCGCTCCTTTGAATCGCATCTTGCTTTCTATAAACTGTATAGGATTAGATTGTAAGCAGGAGTTGTGTAATCCAGGTAAAAAAGATTATAGCTTTACAGTACTTACTTGCTTTGTGTGATGTGTAAATTTGTTCACACATGGTAAACAACTAGATAAACACCTCTCTCTTGCTTTTATTAACCTTCACTTATTTGTAATCTCCTGAAACGTTCAATCATATTATTATTAATATTAAGAAGGAGGCCTTCTCTGAGGGCAGTAGCATTGAATATTATAGCTGCTTGAACGGCATTTAATTTATATAGAATCTTCTCACTTATTATCTTTTTCCCAACAGCATGTAGCTGGTAGATCAGGTTTCCTAAGGACATGTCAAGATTTCCGTTGTCTTAAGTTTATATCCTCTGTGCGCTGTCGACACGTCAGAGGAAATAGACCTAAGGCAACTGAAATTTTTATGTCCTTCGGAAATCTGGTATACTAGCTACATGCTGATGAGAAAAAGATAATAAGAAAAAATGAGAAGATTCCATATAGATTAAATGCCGTTGAAATAGCTATATTATTATTATTATTTTTGGAAGAAGACCCTCTTTTAAACAAATTATGTTGAATAAAATGTTGAATAAAATAAAATGAATTCAGCGAATTAACCTTTTCTATTTTTCTTATTACTCGCTTTTCTAGCTCAGCGGTACTTCTTAATAATTGGCCAATATTCATTTTGGGAATAATGCTGTAAGTGGTATTTTATTTAGAACAGGATTTATTGGTCAAACTGGTATTATCAGAATACTGGTGTATGAAAAGGCGTTCCTCAGGTCCAGGTCAAGCAGGAGTCGTCGTCGACGTTGGTATCATTCCATAAGCGAGGTCAATGTCACGCCGGGGTCGTCTCTGGTATTCAGCTGGTATTAATGCTAGTGTAGCTCTGGCTTATCGCGAAGTTTCAACCTTCACGTAGGTCATCTTCATGGCTGGTCAGCAGTAGAAGTGAAGAGATGGTGTCTGCATGCCGGTATTTATAGCGGCTCGAATCCTAGAGCTGAGCTCTCATTGGTCGAGCTGGTCTGGGTCGAAGGATCTCATGCTGATGGTTGCAGGGATTCAGCCGTGCGAGGCTCGAGTAGTTTATCCGGGAATGAATGTCTGGAGTCCTACCTGCGGCAGTAGTCCTATCATCCCGGTTAAGGAGGAGAAACGGTTCTTGGGTAATGTTAAAGTTAGGTTTCTCCTTACCTATATGGGGGGGCTTCCAGGATTCGCAAACGTCGGGGATTAACAGTTTGGTCAATAATTTCGATATTATGTATAATATCGCTCTTTTTTATACTTGCATTATGGGCAGTCCTGGCCTGATTATAAATGGCTCCTTCTTCGGCGTGGCAGGAGATTCTCTTGAAGAATCGCATGGTGGTCATACTGATGTGTTTGCCGAGGAATCCTCGGAAGGGGCACGTGTAACGGTAGACCACGTTCGTCATCTTCAAGGGATCCTCCAGAGGGGCCGCTGGGTTGTTCCTCGTCACCAGGGTGCTTGTCTTCTTCGTTTTATAATATATTATTAAAGTAATGTTCTTGTCCTGATTGATGGGGGTGACGTTTCTCTCGATGATGTTCTTGAGGCTTGATCGTCCTCCTTATACCTCCGGTGGAAGTGCCCTTTGTAAAATTATTATTATTATTATTATTATTATTATTATTATTATTATTATTATTATTATTATTATTCAGAGGATGAAACCTATTCATATGGAACCAGCTCACAAGGGCCACTGACTTAGAATTCAAGCTTCCAAAGAACAGGGTGTCACGTGGAAGTAGTAAGACATGGAAAAAAGAAATACAGAAAACATATGTTAAAAAAGAAAAAAAGATTGATAAATTAACAAATAGATGAAAATGTGTTAAAATGCAACGAGAATAGTATTAGGGCAGTAAAGTATTGCAACTTGGCTTGAACTTCTGAAGTTCCAGTTGCACGACCTCCTTTGGGAGGCTGATCCACAGTCAAACGGTGTGAGGAATAAAGGCTCTCTGGAACTGGGAAGTTCGACAGCATATTGGTGTTGCTGTTCAGCGAATCTGGTTGCTCTCGGTGGATAAAGGGGACCAGGGATCAATTATGAATGTAAAAGATCTCTATTGAAATACAACTTATGAAAAGGATACAAACAAGAGACCATCCGTCGATGGTCCAAGGCATAACGACTACTATTAGGAAACAGAAACCTACCACCACGAACCACTCCTTCTAGAAGACATAAATCTCTGGCAGAAGCAGACATCCATACCAGAGAACAGTATTCCAGTAAAGGGAGTACAAATGACCTAAAATAGGCTGCATTGATTTTATCACTATCATAAATATATGAGGCTTTACTTTCGTGCGGCATTTACTGAAACTTTCTTTAGATGTTTCTCAAACGTTAGATGTGTGTCAAAAGTTACACCAAGAATAGTTAAAGCTTCAGACTCGTTCAGCAAAATTCCATTCACTTGAAGGGGGTGGGGGGTGGGGAGAATCTGTACAAGATCTGTTAATCAATTGTGTTTTCGTTTTACTGGAGTTCAGTCTCATACCCCACCGACTATACCATTCCTGGTCCGGTCCATGTCCCGATTGAGGCCGAGTGCAGCTTCATTTCTCATAAATGGAAACTTTACCACACCCACACGTCTTGCATCATCGGCATACTGAGCAATTTTGTCTTCCATGCCAATACCCATGTCACTAGTACATGCTGAAAAAACAAAGGACCAAGAACACTGCCCTATGGAACTCCAGCACAACAGATCTTGGTTCACTAAAGATCCCGTCCACAGCAACCCGCTGCTGTCTACCTGTAAGGATATTTTGAAATAATGCTAAAAAAGATCCACTCATTCCAAGATTCTAAAGTTCATTAATAAATGCCTGTTATAACTGTGTAAGTAGAGAGTTAGGCATATTTGTTTACG
>NC_061095.1:41684617-41687117 GCF_015104395.2 Macrobrachium nipponense | reverse complement strand
TATATATATATATATATATATATATATATATATATATATATATATATATATATATATAGATATATATATATATATATATATATATATATATATATATATATATATATATATATATATATATATATATATATATATATATATATATATATATATAACGAAAAAAATAGGTCTCTTTAAGTCATGCTTCTCTCATGTAGAGTTAGCGATGGCAAGAGTAAACTGCTTTGATCAGTTCTCCTAACAACGCTTTCCACGGCTTGTAATTACCTTCTGATTCGCTATATACACAGAAGTATTTGAAATGTGGCTGAAATGCGGGATTTTTATCATCGTAACCGAAATTGATTGAAAATAATAAAAGTCCTCTCTAAAAAAAAAAAAAAAAATAATTAACAAAAATAAAGAACACGCAGTAAGATGAGACAAGCCCTTTTTGCGCGTAGCCTTTTCTCTTTGATGATACTATCTTCGAGATGGGAGCCCTTTCCCTTTTAATGGAGGATCCGAGATCATCACCATTTTGATGGTCTTCTCAACAAGCTCCCCTGAAGACCTTACGGGGTAGAAGGAGAAATGAAACACCATAAATGGACGAAAATAAATTCTTTCAGTCAGGAAAGGAAGCTTTGGGGCTAACAGTAAACCCGAACATAATTATTAACTAACATTCACAGCCTTTAAAAAACTTTTCATGTGTGATTGTTTAATTGCAATGAATTCCATCTATAATCATCTTATTTCATAGCCCCTTACTCTTCTTGGTTTTATAATTCTTGGATTTATCGCTTACAGACATTCCATTGCCTGGGGACCGAGCAGGAATGTGGTAGATGCCAACGGTTATTCGTTACAGGTGCCTGTATGTTTCTCTAATAATTCTAGGAAGAATGGTGGTGGTAATAACATTATCAGTGCTTTATTTATTATTGTCGGTCTTACAAAACAGAAGGGCATACATCATATTACTGATTTCTTTTAAATGCAGGCTAAAGTAGTAATCTCTAATCAAACATCAAACTTATACTAAGTTGTATTCCTCGCTATGACAAATCTATTTATCACATAGCAAATACAATACTAAATTTGTCATGAATACTTTGGTGAGAGGTAATCATTCACTAAGAACTATAAAGGGCTAATTGTGCATCGACTTTTTTCTTCTTGGTGTTGGTTGGGGGGGGGGGGAGGGGGTGGGGGGGGCGTAGTGGGTCGGGGCCTGCCTTTGCGACAGCCGGATCAAGTTCCCATGGGGGAATCTCTAATGACCTCATTTAGCCTTAGCTTAGAATATGCACACATATAGATAAAAGGGAAGGGAAATCAAATGGCGATTCCCTCTGAAAGAGGCGGCGCTCAGACAAACCCCCAACGCTAAGGCAACGATGACTGAAGAGAAGCTGGAGGTGTTGAGAGCTGCGTAAAAGGGACAGAAATAAAAATGGTTTCAGGTGACCTCTAGAAGATTATCAGGTCAGGGGATATCCTTCAGGCAAAGTAGGAAGACTATGTCTGTAAGTCTCCTAAGGTCACTGTGAAGTTTACTTGATATGAAAATGTCTCCTTTTTAGAATGGTAATGACAATTTATGAGGAAATATGTAACTGTATTTATAATTGCTGAATAAAGTTTTCATTATTAAGCTTTCTTTCAGAATGGGAGTCTTACGGGCTGCTCTATGAGAAGAGCCTGTGCTGGTATAGCTCCAGTTGAATCACAAACAGCAACACCAGCAACAGCAGCTCCCTGGAATCCAGAATCGCCTCAACCGCCGGGGACATGAGGAACACGGAAGGCATCACCTGAACTACGATTCCCGAATACATCAGCGGGAAACCTTGCGCAATACTCTACGGATTTATATACCCGCAATTCACTATATACAAAGATTTATAACTGTTGAAGACTAGAAAATTAGAGAGAAGACTGAGGAGACTATAAAACGAACTCGAACGATGCATTCATTTTATTTAATCAAGACATGATATAGAGAGGACCTGACTCCTTCTCATTCTCCTACGGCTGCTCGATGTACTCAATATACTAGAAAAAAGCCAATCATAAACATGGGGAAAGAAACTTACCTCTTCCCCACCATCATAAGGAGAAATATAAGGAATCAGCCGGCACCAAGCACCGTCATGGCAGCGAGAGAGAGAGAGAGAGAGAGAGAGAGAGGGTTTAGCTTAATCAACGTTACCAAGATACCTCAAAGAGGTAAATTTTACATGAGGCCACCTTCCCGAGGTCGTAACAGATATACCTATGCATTATGTATCTCCATTTATTATCTTTATTACTATAATAGGTGACCGACAGAGAGCGTGCCGACATTTAAGAGGAAATAGACCTCAGACAACAGAAAATCCTTATATGTCCTTTGGAAACGATTTACCAGCTACATGCTGATGAAAAGAAGATAGTAAGACGAATAGAGAAGAATATACAAATGAAATGCGGTGGAAACAATTATAATTTTAAACGCTCCTGCCTCAGATAAGGT
>NC_061095.1:41625492-41684117 GCF_015104395.2 Macrobrachium nipponense | reverse complement strand
AAGAGGAAATCGTCTGCATTTTGTCTTTCAATTTAAACTGAGTGACAGAAACAATTTCGTATTTAGATTATTATTCAAAATGCAAACATGTCAAGGAATTTCAAAATATCAAGTGGAGTGTTTTCTCGAAAGACTTTACATTTTTCAGAACTCAAAGTCGATTATTGTCGTTCAATAGTTTTTCTCTTTCCCACTCAACTTACAGCTGAGACTATTAAAAATGACATTTTCATTCTGGTGATGTTTTTCTGATCGCTACATCAAATAAACACTGATTGTCTCTTCACTGTTCATACCAGTCTTTGGATATTGCCTGAGAGAGAGAGAGAGAGAGAACACTCATTCGGCAATGTAGAAAATTCAGTAAAAAAACAGGGGGGGGGGGGGGGGGCCGGCACTTAAATTTTGGAAAAGAAATTAGTAAGAATGAAAGATGCCCCATAAAGCCCACAGGTCTGTCACATCTAGGTAAAATATGACGAGTTTTCTGCTCACTTATTACAGAAACATTATCTGACCTCGCACATTTCCCAAACTATTGAAGTCCCCTTTAACGAAGTTTAAGGAAATTTCTGTTTTTCTTCAGTCCATTTTGATCGTTTAATCGTTTTCTTTGGGCGATTCGCTGACTATCCCTATCCCCTTTTCCAAGCCGTTTCTTTCTTCCATTATCTTTCTGCTTCCCTTTGGATTCCAATGGTCGAGAACTTCGAGTTGATCGTTCCATCTCGAGTTGATGATTCCATCTGTGCTTGTACTGAAAGAAACGTTACACCTTTCTGACTAAGTTAATTATTCAATGTATAAAAAAATATGTTACTATGGAACGAACTCGCCCAAGGTAGGGATGGACTAATTTACCATTTTCCTAATTATACCCCGTAGAATGATAATGAAAATATCAGAGAAAAGGGAGGATAGGCAGTTCTGGTGCCAAACAGGGATGTAAAGATGAGATTACACATGACTAGTTTTGAGATCTTGTGCTGAATGATGCTTGCATGACAAAATAACCAGGCAATTTATACTGACTAAATGTATTAAGGAAGGTTAATCCCTGGATCTAAATGAAGAATACGCCTGAAATAATCTTCAAAGGACATAAATAGTTTCATCTGTATTTCGAATAAAATGTTATTTTTCCACGACCTCCAATATACTGTCATTCTAAGTTGGTTTATAATTAGTTTACTTGAAAAAACTTATTATAATTTGCGTTCATGAAAAAAAGATCTCTTTCTTTCCATATCCACGTAGTAAATGCGTTGTCTGCTTCTTTAGAGAGCTATGTAAATCACTTATGTTTATAGAGGGAACCGATATTCCGTGTTTCTTCGGTGAGAGGGATTCCACGAAGTGTTTTAACTGCTGATGAATACTCTCATCTGCATCCAGTGGTATATACAACTCAGAAATGGTTCCTTAGATATTGACTGCTTTTGTAATACATATTTCTCGAAGCACTTTAAGGAAAGCCCCTTCATTTCTTAGAAGCACAAGACTGGATGTTAGAAACGTAAATGGTGGGAAATCTACGACGCAATCGAATGCTGCCAGGCATTCGATTTATCAACCGTTATGTCAGCAAGGATGCGTTGAGGTGGATTACCAGTGTGATAAGGCCCTATGGTTTGGAAGTCTTGGGAAAATCGTTTGCATATTTGCAACCATGACTTCGCTCATCAAGAAGAAAACAGTAATCACATTGAATTTCACATTTATTATGTGACAGTTATCATGTGATAGCATTATGTTAAAGGCAACAAATAATTAATGAGAAAATACTCTATTTTAATAGAAAAATAAAGAGCAAGTTTTCACAAATTTTTCTTTGGCAGTGTAATAGCGTACTGACAGTTTGTAGAGTCTTTGCATCGTTTGATAATAATCCTATAGGGAGTTTGTGGCACAATCTGGAGGTTAAAAAAATCCTACATTGAAAAGACAAAAGTTTAATTTTTACCACGAAATATCACTCCCCAACTTTTCCTTAAAGCTAATATATATAGATAATATATATATATATATATATATATATATATATATATATATATATATATATATATATATATAAATCCTGTAATGTTTAAAGAATGTCAGTGAAATTAATCATAGTTATAGCTGCATGCACAATAAATAAAAAGGATAATGGGTTCTGCACTATTACCAATACGTGTCACCAATAAGGTGGATATTTACTTGATGGCACATGAGAATTGGCTTTTGGCATTGCAAGCACCATTTCTTCACAAAGAGTCCTTCTGCAGAAGGCAGCTGCCCTCTCTTTCTTTATTCAATTCGGGAAAGAAGTCACTGGGTTTCTCCACAACATTGCGGAGCTCATCCTTGACAAATACTAGTTCCAAGATATTTTCAACAGTAAGTGAATGAGAGGTCACATTGATGATAAAGAATATACACTTCCGGTTTTGTTACACGATTTTAATCGTCTGAACTTGTCAAAGAAAAAGAAAAAGAAAAAAAAGAGCTGGGCCATCTTTGTTACACATTTGCAACCACAAGAAAGTTCCTCGTTCTTTCATTACCAGCCATGTTTTCATAATCTCTACTATTATTCTCAAACCTATTTTTCAATGGGTGCCTTTGAAAATATAATTGCTCTCATAATGTTTCGATAGTCATGTAACTGACACTACTTGACGCGATATCTAAATTTATTTTACTACTTACTTTAAAACTATTTGCAGCTATTGTGTGAAGCATACTTCTTTCATTAACCAACCCTCAAAGCCTGGAGTCGTACATGAAAAGGAAATCTGGAATTCATGAAGGGGACCCTGTTTGAAAAGACCAGAAAGAGCTGTGCGGTATTTCTCATAAGCTGAGGAAATTGAGGCGAGAACCAGAATTTATACCAATTCCTCACGTTTTCTGATTTCGTTTTATATGAGTCGTATACTCCATGCAAACCATTCTATAATTCATGTATAGAAATTCTAATAATAATAGTTTGCTATTCTAAAAATAAAACAAAATAATGTGTGTGTGTGTGTGTGTGTGTAAAAATATGATACAAACATCAAAATACTTCAACGAAATATATTGTTGATTGGCGAAACAGAACTTAGAACTCTTGGATAAAAATTACCATTGGTAGTCGATGAACTTTCTGAAGATTTAAGTTTACAATTTGCAGTTCTTCTTCTTATTCTTCTTCTTCTTCTTCTTCTTCTTATTTATTTATTGATTTATTTTTCTTCTTATTTATTCATTTTTTTCTTGGAAAGAGTAATTTCTCTGACACTTCTTCAGTTTTTCTTCATGTTTTTTTTCCTGGGTATAATTAATTTAGGTGTTGCTGTACATCTGTCTTGTAACTTTACTTACATAGGGCATGGGGATAGCTGTGGATCGCTTTCCACTTACTAAGAGCATTGAATCATGTATAATATGAAAGAAAATATACGCAAAAAATGGCAGTAAATTGGAGTTTCTTCTTTTCGGACCATATGGTCACGACTAGGATCCTATGAATGGGAGTCTGTGTGCTATATTATACTGCAAGTGAAGCCTGGACTTCTTCCAACGACATATCTCATATGTCCGGAATTGCACTGCGCATATGCTAAATGTGCTTTTCTTCATTTATTTCCTTGTATGAAAGTACATCTCTCTCTCTCTCTCTCTCTCTCTCTCTCTCTCTCTCTCTCTCTCTCTCTCTCTTTATTACTCTATCTCCTTGCATTTAATAATCATTTGAATCTTCCTGTGTACATCTCTGTTTATCTCGCATCCCATAATAAATGGAACAGGCAGAAACTGAAACCATAAGGTATAAATTACGATTTTCAGATTATCATACAATATATGTAAATACACTTTTGGACAAGAGCGTGTCTCACCTTTAAAGGCGTTTCCCGAAGGGTTACTTCTTTTCACAGTTTAATGAAGATCCAGGTGAAGAGAAGGGTGGAAGTAGAGACAATATTAAAAGTTTGCATGGGTCCCCATTTGTGCAGTGGAAATGATTTTGCTGTCTTCCCTCTGTCCTTCAGAAATGTAGCAAGAAAAAGCAAGAAGTGTCTTTACTCAATCACGGAAAGAGAGGAGAAGCTCTGCTGTGAATGACCTTCAGGGCACAAAACGGATTCGCTCTAAAAAGCAAGACCAAACATTTCTTCTTACTTTTATTTGAGCAGATTAGACAATCTCATTTTTTAAAGTTGGATAATGAGCTTTTATTGACTTGAAGCAATGAAGGAGACGTGATTAAAAAGGTCAGGTGTCTGATTGGTTCTGTTTGTCTTTCCTCTGACTCCTTACCTCTCCTGACAGAAGAGAATTGACTCATTACACATAACAATGTTGACCCTGGCTGCTGGGAGTTCAACTCTATTTTCTGCCTTTGAAATTGGGGCACTTCTAAGCTTTTCGCTAGAGAACATTTTTTTTTATCTATCGTTTTATTTGTACAAAGATTAAGATGTAGTCAGATACAAATTGTTCGGTAAGTTGTTATTTCTGGATAATTTCTCCATAAGGGAATAGTTAAAATCATATTTTATCTCTCTAACCGAGAACGAGATGGGCTGTATGCAGTCTCCAAAACAAAAAAATACCTGCGCGCGGCAGGTATATGAGGTGGGAGGCGGGATATACTTATATCTCTTGCGGTGGCGGGGTGGTCTGGGGCTTCACTGCCAGTCCTGGAATTGAGAGGTCGATAGTTCGCGCCTGTCGATCGCCAATTCTATTGTCGCTTAATAAATTCCCCCTCGGTTAAACATATATGAAAATATATTAATTCCGAGGTAGAGCGCATTTAGATATTAAAGGACATTTGCAAACACACACACACACTCACACACACACACCACACACACACACATATATATATATATATATATATATATATATATATATATATATTATATATATATATATGTATTGGTAGCAGTGATACTAATATTTTTGCATTTCTTTTTTCTTTCAGGGTAAGTAAAGCGTAATGTGCATTCAAAATAGAGGCTTTATATATATAAAATATTATATATATAGATATATATTATAATATATATATATATATATAGACACAGGTATATATATATATATATAATATATCTATATATATATTGAAATAGATATATATATTATATAGACTAGTATACATATATAAGATAATATTAGATATATATATGTATATATATAATTATATGTATGTATGAGAATATATATGATATATTGATATATATATATATATATTATATATCATGCAGATATATATATATATATATATATACATATTATATATATATATTATATATGGATATATATATTTTATATATACATATAGATATATATATATATAGTATATATATGTATATATCTATATATATCTATATATATATATATATTAGATAGATATATATAATATATATTATATATATATTATTATATATATATATATATACTATATACATACATTAAACTTTACTTACCCTGAAAGAAATGCAAGAACTCTGGTAGCACTTCCCTTCATCACTCCTTACTGGGTGTCGCCTTTCTTCTGTCTCTCTGTCTCGTATCTATTCTTAACAAAGGTATCTAAATTAAATCCTGAATTTACAAAAAATTAATTTATTCGGAAAATTTAACATGGTACTAGTTAATTAAAAGAGACAGATGATATACCTTAGCTTCAATAATAGAAAATGAAAATAACACAGAATATGGAAAACCAATATATATATATATATATATATATATTATATATATATATATATATATATATATATATATATATATATATATGTGTGTGTGTGTGTGTGTGTGTGTGTGTGTGTGTGTGTGTGTGGGTGTGTTTGTTTGTATTGTGTTTTTACGTTGGATGGAACCAGTGGTTATTCAGCAACGGGACCAACGGTTTTACGTGACCTCCGAACCACGTCGAGAGTGAACTTCTATTACCAGAAATACACATATCTAAACCGTCATTGGAATGCCCGAGAATCGAACTCGCGGCCACCGAGGTGGCAGGCCAAGACCATACCGATCACGCCACTGAGGCGTTAAGAGACAGATGATATACTTTTGATTCAATAATAGAAATGAAATTAACTCAGAAAATGGAAAACCAAATACCAAACAGAAAACGAATGTCGAAAATCACTTTTTCACCCATCTTCACTAACTACGTCATATTAATTATCACAAATATAGTCCTCACAGTCACAGAAAACATTGCTGTGGGGAAAGGAAATATCACAACATAACAACAACAGAAATGATCATGAAAATCATATAACAATAAGCAGTAATAAAGACCACTAAAATAAATGGAAATAGAGTCACGTTGAATAAATAATAGGAGAAAAAAACCCAATTCCACTTCCGTCTGCAAACAAAGATTCACCGGTATGATAAATGTTTCGAATCTTCACTCGGTATCTCACCTTGTAGCTAAACGACAAACAATCTGTGCTGCTCATTACATCGGAGCATTTTTTTCCCTCAACACAGGTTCACAGAAAATATTGCTGTGGGGTAAGGAAATATCACAAAAAAAATAAAAAAACATAATAAATTATGAAAATAGAGATCACGTTGAATAAATAATAGGATAAAAAAACACAATTCCACTTCAATCTGCAAACAAAAATTCCCAGGTATGAGTAATCTTTCGAAGTCTTCACTTACTCTCACACTGGGAAAAGTCGGTATCCCTTGTGTCTAAAACGACAAACATATGTGTTTGCTTCGACACACCAGAATGAAGAATCTATTATAAGATTCTTTGCAAGAAGTATATCGTAACACAATTATGCACGTATGTTTCCATGTCACAAACGATAACGTAAAAATTCAACATGACGTCACGTTAAGGTCATCGACCGAAAGCTGATGACTCTCACTTACGGCATTTGAATGGAATTTCTCCGTTTTTAATGGGGTGAAATAAAAGGCTGAAGATGTGTCAGATTTCGCTGAGAACGCACTAATCATCGCATACAGTACTGAGCCGTGGGCTTATCAAACAAATATAGTTCGCACCTGTAAATCAACTGAACCAATGTCAAAAAATTCATTTCATACATACCTTCATGCCTCCACATTTTCATAGATGCCTTATATATATAATATATATATATATATATACTATATATATAACATATATATATATTTTATATATATATATATATATATATCAATATATACATATAATATATATATATATGTATATATATATATATATATATATATATATGTGTGTGTGTGTGTATATATATATATATATATATATATATATATATATATATAACTATATATATAAATATATATTCATATATATATATATATATATATATATATATATATATATATATTATATATATATATATATTATACACACACACAGAGACACACACACACACACATACATATATTATATATACTATATATATATATATATATATCTATATATATATAAATGTGTATGTATTCAAAGGTTAGATAAGTTTTATTTCTGAATGAAAAAATAAAAAAAATTTTTAAAAATAATTTTTATATGTGCGACACATCCTGATGTGATTGGCTCTCTGATTGGAGGAAAACCCCGCAATGCAACATCAAAGAAAACATTCGGTTGGAAATAAAAAAGAAATTTCCTGGTGAGAAAGAGAGGCAGTTTCACAGGAATTCCTGAATTTGCAACAGAAAGGAATCTCTTCCTGATTCAATAAAGTGAAGGAAATACCTACATGGAAGCAAAATAACCCTTTATTTTTTTGTTCATAACTGTGATGTAATAAAGTAAGAAAGCAACGTAATTTACTGAAACATCAGAGGAATCCCTTTTCTTGCACATTGTTTCTATTCTTATATTTGGAAAATGGAGTCATAAAATTCTCCATTAACAGATCTGCTACCACTGTGTTATTCGATCCTTCTTTCACTCCTACTTATAAATCTCTTACTGCATCTTTGTACTGCACATTTGTACATGCCAGAGCTCCTTTATTGAAACTGAATACGTAATGTAATTAAAAATTTTCATTGCGTATTTTAGTAATAGTGCTAGTTTGAATTTGCCTCGAGTTTGATATTTGATTTACAGGTAGCTTCAGAGGTGACACTGGAAGGGAACAATGGAAGGCAGGTTACGTTTCCCAGTTAGGAATTCTCTCCAGTTATTCAAACGAGCGTCATTCTTTCCCTTTGGTCTCGTATTTTTTGCATCTTGGCGCGGCTTTATTTGGGGCGTTTTTCTTCTTTTTCTAGGAAATGAAATTTGGCCGACTGCACCAGATGTGAAAGGTATGACAATGGGGAGTCATTTAGCTGTATGAGGGGTGGAGGGGTTTTGAGGAGCGAAGTAGGACAAATCTTCCGCATCATATTTTAATGGCTGAGGGAGTGAGCAGACGTGGCTTTTGTACGCCGTCTTATGTGGTCTTTACTATAACAAGTGAAAAAAATATTGTACTTATTTTGTTAAGATTGATGAATACTGAGAGCTCAATGTGCATCTCGTGTATGTACGTTGCAATATATATAGTGCAATGATTTCAGTATTTATTGTGACAGATGCCAGTGAATGTTAAGTGAATCTTAAACTTCGACCAATTTGTATATTGACATTCATAACAACAATATCTTATCTAGAATTTATGAACATTATGAATTTAGAAAAATAACTAGTTTAAGTTATCTTTAATAAAACGGAAGGAAAATGAAATTAAATGTATAGCGAGTAATTCATTGATTGGAAATAAAAGGAACGTCAACCTTTGGTAATATCCTGTGATACAGTTCGTAATCCATTTGCAGTTAGTTCAATTTATTTGGAACTGAAACTGAAAGTTCAAAGCTGATCAGAGTTAATTGTAATCACCTTCCTAGATAACTGTACTTTTTACTTTGCACGTGGAAGGCTCTCTCTCTCTCTCTCTCTCTCTCTCTCTCTCTCTCTCTCTAAATAGTCTTTGTTGCATAGGTTTATTATGGATGAAAACATTATCTAAAGTTCTAACTTTCTTATTCAAAAAAGCTATTCACATAATGCAATATACTTTCTGCAGAAACTTTAATTTTGTTTGGTCATCAAATTTACAGATGAAGACTAGTGAAAATAATTTCAATGCAAATTATTTAAGTGGATTAGGGAAGAGAAATTTCTGGGATAATCTACTTTTCTCTATATTACGCACAATGGGCTTTACGTTTTTCAATAATGAATCGTTTATATAATGTTCGCATACAATACCATTCCACAGGAATAAACGACAATCTATTCAAAACAAGTTTGGAAGTCATTTAAGTATTTCGATTAAGAATAGAATTTATAACAGTCATATAGAATGAATAGATTAGGAATAATTCGAGGTGTACAATGTACTGAAGAGCAGACTATGTAAAACACTAACTTAAGAATGATTCTGTATTTGAAGTAGATAATTTAGACACAGGGAAATACGTGAAAATAAATCAAAATTATAAGATATCTTTAAATGCCTCATTGTTTGACATTAAGGAGAAAATCATTTCAGGAAGGTTTCTTTTTGCGATAAATAGATCTTGATTTACCATCTACGGTTTTATTTTGAATCTTCTTGAGGATCAGATAATTTAGTTTCATGTTTATAAGTTTTTGATTACTAGGTCACTAAATGTGACCTAGTAATCAAAAACTTATAAACATGAAACTAAATTATCTGATCCTCAAGAAGATTCAAACTAAAACCGTAGATGGTAAATCAAGATCTATTTATCGCAAAAAGAAACCTTCCTGAAATGATTTTCTCCTTATTGTCAAACAATGAGGCATTTAAAGATATCTTATAATTTTGATTTATTTTCACGTATTTCCCTGTGTCTAAATGATCGGATAGCATCTTATTATTATTATTTTTGGCACACAGTTCATTGGCTGTTTCTCAGGTATTGCGAACGGTGGAGAGGTGCCGAGCTTTCGTATGATGTTATGAAAATCTTGCCAGATATTTCTGTAAGAATCTCCCCGCTTGTAGGTAATCCCTCTTGGGAGTGCGGCTGGCTCTCTCGTCTGGAAGTATGGTCTTACTCGGGCGGTGGGTTACGTAAGGTGCCTTTGGTAGGATGGTGCATACTAGAGTTGTATTGCGTTGCATTTACTGTACATTTCATCGTTTTTTTCTTTCTTTCTTTTCTTTTAACGATAGTCGGATCAGTACAAGATTTTGGCATATCCTTATTCACATCTTGCATTAATTTTCGTTTGCACAGTGCATCACTAAAAGTGAACAGTTCAGGCAGTTTGTTCTTGAAAATGGGGACAAATTCCAACACCGATGATACCAGAGAGAGTGACTTTGGCGTTACGAAAACGCCAATCTTAAGGTCCACATAAACATCTCTCTCTCTCTCTCTCTCTCTCTCTCTCTCTCTCTCTCTCTCTCTCTCTCTCTCCTTGAATTTCCATCCAGTTTCCAGACCCTTTAACCTAGTTGAAAGTTTAAGGACAACAGAGATACCCTCGGGGACCTCACTCTCCGGGTGCTGTTGAAGCTAATTTTAATCTGGCCATTCTTCTTTTATCGGCTACTTTCCTCTCCTTATTTTACGTAAGTGACTGAAGTGGTTGCTGCGCCACAGTAACTTTCAGTCCTCTATTCAAACTGATCCGTAGACAATTGGAGGCTTTCTCCTTGTTATATAGGGCGAAAACTCTCAATGCAACTGCATTCCTACAGCCTCGTGGACAATTACGTAGCATACTCGCCATAATTGCTCAGGTCAAATACACGTGCGGGCCGGGTATAGCCTATGACTGCTGCCATCGTCCAATGTTGCCAAAAGAAGAGGGAAACACCGAAAAACAACCAAACTAAAATGCTGCAAAATATTCTTGTTCATATCACCAATTGCCTTACTATATTTCCAGGTTATCTATCTGATACTCTCAATAGAAAATATACAATACTGGATTCACATCAATTTCTGAAGTATAAATCAAGGCTCAAGTGGTCCGTATTTTCCGTGAGAGAGAGAGAGAGAGAGAGAGAGAGAGAGAGAGAGAGAGAGAGAGAGAGAGAGAGAGATGGGTAAGCGTCTAGTAACGTCATTGATGCGTCACAAGGAATTTCGTCCGAACTGCTATCATCGAAGTTGGAATGTTGCCTCATTTTCAAGAACAAACTGACTTAACTCTTTGCTTTTGGTGCTGCACTATGCTAACAAAAATGACGGCAGGTTGTGAATAAGGCTCTGTCAAATTCTCATACCGACCCGACTATTCTTTAAGGAGTTATTAAAAAAATAACTATGACTTAAAGCGAGTGAAATGGAGGTTTTCCTTTAAGGATATTAATGGCTTCTAGCATCCATAGACGTCCTGCGTCGGAGGCGCTGCTGATTTTCTTGATGTTGTAAATGGCATTACTGGTGATGGTGATGTGTGCGCTATTTTTATTTTCATAATTTGAATTATAAGCACAGAACTATTTATTTAAGAATTATGCACACTGCATGTTTGCCCTTTTCTATTATCATCGAGTGTTTTTTTTTTCATTTTTCCAGAATCATAATTGCTTTCACGAATTTAGGTGCTAGAACTTTCTTCCAACGATTTCACAGGGCTATTTGCTTTTTATTAGTAGGTTCCCGTTCTTAAGCTATTGGACGATATTTATTGCTGTACTTTACTGAAAAGCTATACGTACAAAAAATAATTATTCAAAAAATAATAATAAAAAATAACGCGCGTAATCATTTTACTAAAATAACCATTGAGGCAAATAGCTGAAATCAATAAAAGAACTTGACAGTTTTTTGTTCTGAAGGGAATCTTTCCGATTTCTGAATTTGTAGAGAGTTTAGTTTGAGCTCCGAGAAAAAGCTTTAAATAGTCACCTAAATTTCCCTTCATGTACAGTGTCTTCGTTACATTATATAACAAGACTAATTTCCTATGCTTCTGTGAAAGACTCTGTTACTAAAAGAAGACTGATATTATCCCCCTAAACGACACTTCATAAGCATCAAAAACAGTAACTCTTTTCTTGGTAGCCGAAGAGATGAAGGTGAACTGAAGAGGCTGTTCTTTTGACTCCTTTTTTTGAAATGACGTCTTTGTCCCCCAGAGAGTGAGAGGAGAGTGCGGGAGATGACTGTGCTAGTCTGTTTAATCTATGATTAAAAGGTTAAAATAAAGGCATAAATACACAGGATAATATCTGTTGTTGTGTTTTCAGGACATATTTTTTTTTAATTTACATTTTTTTATGAATAAAATGGTTTCCAGACGGTAATTTATGATTATTCATTTTAATGACTCATTCCAAACGATTATTATACTACACCCCAGTAGTATACCGTTAGTTAGCTACTTTTCGAGACAGATTAAGAACTTTGTAAACTTATTCTTGGAAAGAATCAATTAAAAACCTATTGACTGGAATGAATTCCTATTGATTCTTTAAGTCAGTTCAGCTGAATAAATCCTCCACCAAATTCAGTCTGAATTATCCAGCGAAATCAGGATTTTAGTGACACAGGGAATAGTGTTTGTTGAAGGCTTCCATGAAGCTTTGGAATGACATAGGACAGAGCTTAAAAAGGTATCTGGATGTATTGTGCAGCACCGGGGATTTCAGGGAGAGTAACTTCACCCGGCTGCGTCGCAGCATATTTGGTCTTTGCCTATATCTCTGATTCATAGCTTGTTAGTTCTTGAGATATTTTTGAATAACAAATCTTTATCGTTGTAAAAACTACTGAATAAAATTGCATTAATAACTGTTATGGATGTGTAACTTAAAATAAATATATTTGATACTTCAGAGTAGCACTGCAGAGACCACACCACTTACAGATTGGTTTCAAAAGATTTTTTCTGTTGAAATGGGGAACTATTACATCTTTACCTTTAAAACAAATATGTAAAATCGTAGAGGGAAAATACCACGTCATTATTAGTCAAACAGGAACGCAATCATGGCGTTAAAGGCGTTTCCTCCAATGCTGCCAAATGTAATTCCCCTTTCCTTCATTATTCTTCCTTTTTAATGTAATCTACTTTGAAGTGAAGACATGATAACGTCCCTATGGCATTTCCATCAAGATCAGTCGTTACTGCTCAAACCTACAACATTTATTCCATAGAAAGCGGCAAATAGAATATGCCACAGAGTAAAGATCAACACGTACATTTCATCTCAATGAATTAAAATGGCTCTTCATTGGACGTATACTCAAACACAAATTAATGAAAAGGTCATTATTAAAGTGACTAAAAACTATTTCTTACCGATATAGTAAACCGTTATATATACTAAAAGTATCGAAACTTTCTTTTTATTTTTCCTTATCTAAGGACCAAGAGAAATAAATAAAAAATTCATAGTTGAAAAATAATGCAGAAAAAATCAATATTCATTATACTAACGATCCTTTAGGCTAATAGCCAGTCCGTGAGATGACTGTTGGGTCAAATGTCAGTCTCTGAAGTGTCCGGGGAGCGTAAATATAAACACCATTGTTTTTAAATGAAAATAAGAATAGACGAATCGGGACTCCAACACGCAAGATTTGTTCTCATGATTAGATATTGCCTTTTTCCCACCTGCTTTCTTGTGCATTCTCTGTCTTCCTCTCAGAATTCCTCGCCCTCCCCATTCTCTCTGTTCAAGAGGAAAGAAGATTATAATTGGAAAATATTGGCTCGGTTTATATAATAAAAAAGGAAACTAGTATAAACATTATTTTGAGAATATAAAGTGAACCAGGAATCAGAAAGGACACGGGCTGTTTCTGAATTGTAGTAGTTGTAATTGCAGTTGTAGTAGTGGTAGTAGTAGCAATAGACTGACCGATGTTACGATTATCAATCATGTCTAATTGATTTTTAGTATGTATTAAAGTGCACATATTATTACGAATAATGATGTCCTATCTAAGTATTTTCAGAACAAAAGATTTTAGATCATTAATACAATGAAAGCAGAGCATATTGGAGATTAATTTTTACAAATTTCCCAAGGGGAAATTAAAAACGAATTTCCGGCATCAAGTATTAATGACTCTCTCTCTCTCTCTCTCTCTCTCTCTCTCTCTCTCTCTCTCTCTCTCTCTCTCCAACAGAGTAGTTCGGCAAAATTTATTTTCTGTTCTTCTCCTTTGAACATCGGAATTTGAACCCCTCAAGTATTTACAGCAGACTTTTAAAGAGTTTTGCTTTTTTGGTATTTAGCAAATAACTGTTTTGTTATACAAGTGTGAATACACAGGAAAACCATGCAGTAAAATAAAGAAATATATTTAATTTCAACGAAAGAAACTAGTATCTCTCTCTCTCTCTCTCTCTCTCTCTCTCTCTCTCTCTCTCTCTCTCTCTCTCTCTCTCCGTTCGCATTATATGATAACAGCAATGTAAGCAGGCTATTGCTCCAAAAAGCGTGTTATCAATATCCTCCCTCTGATATTTGAATCGCCGACTAAACATGAAATAAGAAGAAAAATTATAAGAAAATAGGACGATATCAAGGCAATCATTGATGACGTTTATTTTTTGTTTATATTGAAAACAAAACGTGAAAACTCTTCACACTGAATTCGAAGAAATTTCCCGCCTATCCATTTTTCACGCTCAGCTTAATCCCTTTTCCATCGGATTAAAGGAGGTGAATCAAGACCTCCATCCCAAAATCATTTCGCGGAAATCCCGAGATCGACCTCGAAGCCATTTTTCCTTCTAGGAACCAAAGGAATGCAATTAAGGATTGCGACTTCCTTAGTTATCCTTCTCAATGTCTCAGGAGTTGCGTAAATGTTTGAATTATCTTGAGTTTACTGATGAAAACATTTTTCTGATTAGCCAATCAGTTCAGGATAATAATAATAATAATAATAATAATAATAATAATAATAATAATAATAATAATAATAATAATAATCAATAATAATAATCAAAGAAGAAAGCATCACTCATTGATGTCGGAATACCACGGGACACCAGAGTTGAAGAGAAAGAGAGGGAAAAATGGATAAGTATCAAGACCTGAAAATAGAAATAAGAAGGATAATGCCAGTGGAAATTGTACCCATAATCATAGGAACACTAGACACGATCCCAAGATCCCTGAAAAGTAATGTGGAAAAACTAGAGGATGAAGTAGCTTCAGGACTCATGACGAAGAGTGTGATCCTAGAAACGGCACACATAGCACGAAAAGTGATGGACTCCTCAAGGAGGCAGATGCAACCCGGAACCCCACACTATAGATACCACCCAGTCGAATTGGAGGACTGTGATAGAGAGAAAAAAAAAATAATAATATGGAGGTGGAGGAGGCGGAGGAGGAGGAGGAGGAGGAGGAGGAGGAGGGAGGAGACCTTATCTGAGGGCAGTAGCGTTTAAAATGATAGTTGTTTCCACCGCATTTCATTTGTATATTCTTCTCTATTCGTCTTACTATCTTCTTTTCATCAGCATGTAGCTGGTAAATCGTTTCCAAAAGTCATATAAGGATTTTCTGTTGTCTGAGGTCGATTTCCTCTTATATGTCGGCACGATCTCTGGCGGTCACCTATTATAGTAAAAAAGTTAATAAATAGAGATAAATAATGCATAGGTATATCTGTTACGACCTCGGGAAGGTAGCCTCATGTAAAATTTACCTCTTCGAGGTATCTTGGTAACGTTAAGTACTCTCTCTCTCTCTCTCTCTCTCTCTCTCTCTCTCTCTCTCTCTCTCTCTCTCTCTCTCTCTCTCTCTCTCTGCCATGACGGTGCTTGGTGCCGGCTGATTTCTTATATTTCTCCTTATGATGGTGGGGAGAAGTTCAGTTTTTTCCCCATATTTATGATTGGCTTTTTTCTAGTACATTGAGTACATCGAGTAGCCGTAGGAGAAGGAGAAGGAGTCAGACCCTCTCTATATCATGTCTTGATTAAATAAAATGAATGCATCGTTCGAGTTTGTTTTATAGTCTCCTCAGTTTTCTCTCTAATTTTCTAGTCTTCAACAGTTATAAGTCTTCGTATATAGTGAAATACGGGTATATAAATCCGTAGAGGTTTGCACAAGGTTTCCCGCAATTGTATTCGAGAATCTTAGTTCAGGTAATGCATTCAGTGTTCCTCATGTCCCCGGCGGGTGAGACGATTCTGGAGTCCAGGGAGCTGCTGTTGCTGGTGCTGTTGTTCGTGATTAAACTGGAGCTATACCAGCACAGGCTCTTCTCATAGAGCAGCCCGTAAGACTCCCATTCTGGAAGAAAGCTTAATAATGAAAACTTTATTCAGCAATTATAAATACAGTTACATATTTCCTCATAAATTGTCATTACCATTCTAAAAAGGAGACATTTTTATCTCAAGTAAACTTCACAGAGAGCTTACGAGACTTACAGACATACAGGCAGATACACAGACACAAAAATACACAGACGACGACATAGTCTTCCTACTTTGCCTGAAGGGATCCCCTGACCTGATAATCTTCTGGAGCTCACCTGAAACCATTTTTATTTCTGTCCCTTTTACGCAGCTCTCAACACCTTCAGCTTCTCTTCAGTCATCGTTGCTTTAGCGTTGGGGGTTTGTCTGAGCGCCGCCTCTTTCAGAGGGAATCGCCATTTGATTTCCCTTCCCTTTTATCTATATGTGTGCATATTCTTAGGTAATGGTAAATGAGGTCATTAGACTTTCCCCAATGGGAACTTGATGCGGCTTGGTCACACCGGCCCCGACCCACCGGTGCACAATTAGCCCTTTATCGTCTTTAGTGACTGATTACCTTTCACCAAAGTATACATGACAAATTTACTACTGCATTTGCTATGTGATAAATAAATTTGTCATAGCGAGGAACACAACTTAGTATACTCGTAAGTTTGATGTGAATGTTGTCATCATGAGATTAGAGAATAATACTACTTTAGCCTGCATATAAAAGAAAAAAAATCAGTAATATGCTGTATGCTTTTCTTTTTTGCAAGACCGTCACTAATAAATGAAACACTGATAATGTTATTACCACCACCATTCTTCCTAGAATTATTAGAGAAACATACAGGCTTCTGTAAAGAATAACCGTTGGCATCTACCACATTCCTGCTCGGTCCCCAGGCAATGGAATGTCTGTAAGCGATAAATCCAAGAATATAAAACCAAGAAGAGTAAGGGGCTATGAATAGACGATTATGAGATGGAATTCATTGCAAACAATCACACATGAAAAGTTTTAAAGGCTGTGAATGTTAGTTAATAATTATGTTCGGGTTTACTGTTAGCCCAAAGTTTCCTTTCCTGTACTGAAAGAATTTATTTTCGTCCATTTATGGTGTTTCATTTCTCCGTCGCTCCTTTTTCCATCGTTCAATTGAATTTCTTCCCCGTAAGGTCTTCAGGGGAGCTTGTTGAGAAGACCATCAAAATGGTGATGATCTCGGATCCTCCATTAAAAGGGAAAGGTCTCCCATCTCGAAGCCGGTATCATCAAAGAGAAAAGGCTACGTGCAAAAAGGGCTTGTCTCGTCTTACTGCGTGTGCTTTATTTTTGTTATTTATTTATTTTTTTTAGAGAGGACTTTTATTATTTTCAATCAATTTCGGTTACGATGATAAAAATCCCGCATTTCAGCCACATTTCAAATACTTCTGTGTATATAGCGAATCAGAAGGTAATTACAAGCCGTGGAAAGTGTTGTTAGGAGAACTGATCAAAGCAGTTTACTCTTGCCATCGCTAACTCTACATGAAAGAAGCATAACTTAAAGAGACCTATTTTTTTTTTATTTTATTTATATAATTACTATATATATATATATATATATATATATATATATATATATATATATATATATATATATATATATATATATATATATTGTAATGATCTCCTATGAGTTAGTCTAGGAGTAGGAGAGGAGTCATTACACAAACACCCACAGTCACTTTATATCAAACCAGAATATTAAGGAACGTAAATTAAATAGGAAAGAAATGCTAGATATATATATAATTACACAAATAACACAAGTTACTAATAAATAACAGCAGTACAAATCATACAAATGAAATAAGAAAAACTTACGAATACTTCACAATTGTAAATAATCACTTCACAAACACTCTTCAAGTATGTAAAACAAACTAAATGTAGTTACCACCACAGATCAGCTGGAGAGAGGTTAAAGGTCCCGTAGTCTGAAAGCCAATGACACATGCTCGTATAAAGCCAAGGAGGTTAACAGAAAACGAGACTCAGCAAGGAGTCTCGAGACTGAAGGGACAGGTGGTAGCATACTTAATGATTATAGAGTACAGAAACAATTATTCCCCGGACATATGATTAATACAAATCATATTCTACAAAATATAAACATAATCGTAACAGCTCCCCCGTGCTAAAAGGCGGCTGAGAAGTTTCACGATGATCATCCATTTACGATGGATGGGAGGGATGCTTGAAGATGCCTAAACGCGAGACAATGCATCTGCTACTTTATTTTCTGCTCCAGGAATATGCTTCACTTTCACGTTGAATTCCTGGAGAATGAACGACCACCGAGCAGTTTCTTGTTATGGAGCTTGGCCCTTTCAAGGAAGGCCAATGGCAAGTGGTCTGATAAGACTGTCACAGGAGTATTTCCATGCAGATATACTCCGAAATGTAGAAGTGCAGCTACAACACCATAGAGCTCTTGCTCTACAGTAGACCAACGCTGCTGAGTTGGGGAGAACTTCCTGGAAAAGTATGAAACAGGAAGCAATGGGGATTCGTCAGATGGCTCTTCATCCTTTGACTGCAGAAGCACAGCACCAATACCTGTGTTGCAAGCATCAACCTGCAGATAAAAAGGCTTGTACACATTTGGGCATTTTAGGATTGACGAGAGGTTAACATTAGTTTTAACTGATCAAAAGAGTTCTGGCATTCTGGTGACCAGATGAAATTTGCTTTAGCTGATGTGAGTTCATAGAGAGGTTTTGCAACAATAGCAAAATTTTTACAAAATTTACTATAATAAGCAGACATCCCAAGGAAAGTCTGTACTTGCTTACGGTTAGAAGGAACTGGGTATTCTAAGACTGCTTTTATGTTACTATCTTTAGGTACAACAGAACCACTACCAATTACATGACCTAAATGGTCAGATTGTTTGAGGGAAGTTTGTGGAACAATTTTTCCAATGTTTCAAAATGTTTTTCCCAGCTGCTTGTTGCAACAACCAAGTCGTCCAAGTAGGCATATACATCTTCAAGATCTCTGATCAACTCATTCATCACACGCTGGAAGGTTGCAGGGGCATTACACATGCCAAAGGGAAGAACGTTATACTGAAACAAGCCAAAAGGAGTAATGAATGCGCTGATTTCTCTAGCATTTTCAGTTAACTGAATCTGATAATATCCCTTTAAGAGGTCTATTTGAGTTAAATAATTGCAATTTCCTATATTGTCTAAGATATCTTGTATTCTAGGAAGTGGGTAAGAGTCCTTCTCTGTAACACTATTCACTCTTCTGTAATCTGTGCACATCCTTACTTTCCCATTAGGTTTAGCAACTAAAATGCAAGGCGAAGCCCAAGGTGAGCAACTAGGGGAAGCTAATCCATTGTTTAATAAATATTCAACTTCACTTTTCATTAACTGTAGTTTTTCACCCACAATACGATAGTACGGTTGTCGAATAGGAAAGGTATTAGGGAGAAGCTTTATATCATGTAAAACAATATTACAGTTACCAGGAATATCTGAACACACTTTCATATTTACGTAACAGGCTCTGCAATTGTGTTCTCTGCTCACAAGTCACGTGTTCAAAATACTTATCTAAGGAAGCAAGAATATCAGAGTTGGAAAAATCTGTCCATGAAGTATTCATGTCTAAGTGGCTATCTTTTTCATCGTAGTCTTCAGTACTTCCTCCACAAGGTTGCACACTTACTTCACAGGGTTGCACACTGCTATCAACTAACACTGGGGAAATCTTATGGTAAGGTTTAATTAGGTTGACATGAACTAGCTGGGTAGACTTCTCCTGTCAGGAGTAGAGACAACATAATTAAGTTTATTTATCACTTTTGATACCTTATATGGTCCAGAGAACTTATGTTTTAATGGAGATCCTGAAATTGGAAAATAAACTAGAACATTGTCACCAACTGTAAACTTTCGCACCTTAGCTTTTTTGGTTATAATTTTTCATTCATTTTTTCTTGTGAAAACTTTCAGATTATTGAAGGCAAATTTATGAATTTTGTCAAATCTGTCTTTCATGTTTTGCAAATACTTAGAAACTGTTACAGGAGTGACTACTTCAACCTCACCAGTTAAATTTTCTTTAACAACTCTTAGCACATCTCTAGCTTTTCTACCAAAAAGCATTTCAAACGGAGAAACTCCAAGGGATTCGTTTGGAACACTGCGTATCACAAACATCAAGAGATCCAGGGTTTCATCCCAGTCTCTTGCAGATTCCAAGGCATATTTTCCAAGAAGGCTTTTCAATGTCTGATGTGCCCTTTCCAACACACCCTGAGACTGTGGATGATAAGCTGAAGAAAATTATTGTTTAATATGCAGCTCTTTCAAGACAGATTGGAAAACCTCACTTTTGAAATTTGTTCCCCTATCACATTGTAATTCTTTAGGAAAACCTAAGACAGTAAACACTTTAATTAGACTTTCTACAATCTTTTTGGCAGTTATATTAGGTAAAGGAATGGCAATTGGAAATCTTGTGGAGGGACACATTACAGTCAGCAGATACTGATTACCTTTACGGGTTTTGGGCAAAGGACCCACACAATCTATAACAACTTTACTGAATGGTTCATGTGGAATGGCAATAGTTTTTAATGGTGCAGGTGGTATCACCTCGTTGGGCTTTCCCGCTATCTGGCAGATATGACAACACTGTACAAAGCTTTTTACATCATTTTTCATTCCTGGCCAGTAGAAATTAAAAGATAATCTCTGATAAGTTTTACTTACCCCTAAATGAGAATCGGCACAATGTGCAATTTCAAGAATCTTACTTCTTAGTGAAAATGGAACTATAACCTGCTCACAGTCTGCCCAAGATTCTTTCGCCGACAATTTAGAAGGTCGAAACAAGCGCATCAGTATTCCCTTCTCGATGTAGTAGCAAGGAACTTTGTCAATATCTGATTTCTGAACAGCCTTTTCATATAAATTACTCAAACTACCGTCTTCCTGCTGTAATTTAACAAAATTATCTTTAGAAAGGTTTAACAGATCAGGTAAGTTTGAATGATTAATAGAAACATTAGGTACATTCTTAGGTTGCTCATCAGTAGATTTCTTTGAGCGAGTTACTACACAAATTGAATCCTTAGGCTTAGTACCTTGTGACTCTTGTTTATCACATTTGCTCTCAGGATCATAAATGATCAAATTGCACATTACTTTACTACCCGCTAAATCATTACCAAGGACAAGATCTACATTAACAGGAAATTCATTATCAGTGACAGCAACTTTTACAGTTTCATTAACATAAGGGCAATCAAGATTTACTTCAGCAAGTGGCAATACTTTACGACTTGAAAAGTCTGAAACCACTACATGTTCATTAGTAAATTTAAGATCAGGAACAAGACTCTTATGTATATGGACTGAGCAGCCCCTGTATCTCTTAGTATAGATACTTTCTTTGAATTGAGAAGGCCATGGCAAACAAATTCTTTGAAATAATCTATCTGATCAACAGCACAATGCAAACTAGTTTTCTTAACCACTGACTGGGATACCTTACTAGACTGATTGGCCACTTTGCAACCTGGTTTTGTAAAATTCTTTATTGTGTGGCCAGGCTGCTTACAATAAGCACAAGAGCTAATACCAGTTGCACCATCACCATCAGTATCTTTAGACTTATCAGGAATTTTAGGCTTACTCTTATGAATTAAGCTATAGTTATCAGCAAGATTTCCAGCTTTCATTAGATCTTTGACCTCTCTCTCTCAGCTATATACATCGAAATAGGTGGTGGTAATCTCCGATGGAATTCTTCCAAGACCACTAGATTAACTAATTCATTGAAATTAGCGACTTTTTCACTTGCAAGCCATTTTTTAAATAACCTAAGCTTTTGATTAGCAAATTCTGTAAATGTTTGAGAAGTAGTCTTAGTAGCATTCCGAAACAATTGTCTATAACCCTCGCTGGTGATAGCGTAAGCGTCTAGAATATTCTGCTTTATAACATTGTAACCTTCACCAATTAAATTTGATACAACTTGAATTGCTTTGCCACGTAATTGGGGTTTAATTAACCATAACCACTGATCTGCAGGCCATTCTAGATTAGCAGCAATATCTTCAAAAGCTATGAAAAAACTTTCAACGTCTTTCTCATCAAAAAATGGCACAAGCTTTCTTGCTCTAGACAAGTCAAAATGAATGGGCCGAGAACTAGAAATATCAAACTCTTCACGGTGCTTTTCTACAGCTATTTTAGCCTTTTCCTCTTCCAACCTCTTATTCAACTCTGCCTCTTTAATCTTATATTCCAATTCCAAGTCCAAAAGCTTCTGCTTTTCCTCTAACCTCTTCCGAGAAAGATAATCCTCTTGTTCTTTGCTAACTTCCCTTAATCTTAACTGTATTCTAGCTAGCTCTAATTCTTTATCTACTTTACTATGCTTTGACCTCAAGTTAATTACCTGTTCTTCAGTAAAAACATCCTCATCAATATAGTAATCCAAAATAGAGTCTAGAATTTGACCTTTTAGCGCTGTGTGGCTCACTTCAATACTAAGCTGACTAGCAAGGGACAGCAAGTCCACCTTTTTAGCTTGAGAAAGCTGAAAAAGTTCACCAGCAGGGTTTGCTACAAATTCTGATACATCAAAAGGCATTTCGGAGATTATTACTCAAACGATACAAAATATCAGGAGTCAAGTCATTAAAATGCAAAAGCACGAACTAGGAAATTGAACATATCAAAGTTGGTCGAAGTCTAATCAGTGAAAAATTTATCAATGACACTGAAAATCACTAAGACTAATAGGCACATCGAATATTATTCTGACAAAATTACATTTAGATACGTACGTTTAATAAGATTTGCATATGCGAGTATGAGTATGAATGAAGCATTAAAGACGAAACAGGTCGTAAGAACAAATTTCAGACGCTTCGAAAGCGTTGTCATGTGAAGACCAATTGTTTGTACGGGAGCAAACCGCTAGTCCAGACTAAACAACTACTTTAACGATAGTGACGTGGCTTAGGTCGCTACAACAAAAGATAGTTTGACAGTTTCCCTAATAACAGTCAAACAAGGAGCAAGGAACTACACGAAGTGCCCTTTTAACTCTAAACTAGTCAATACTATCGGGAGCAAGGTATTGCTAAGACACCAACACGGCATAAATGACTGAGAACTTAATCTACCGAAGGGATTAGCAGTCAGACGAACACTTTAGGGAAGCTACACTCACTTAAACTTCAACCGAAAATTATGGCAGTAGTAAACAATTGACAATACATTTAGTTTAAAAAACTTATTTGAAAAATAAACAGATTACGAAAAACATTATCCTGATATTTGATACCGAAAAAGCAGTTTATTCTACATACAGACGTGTGTGTGAAGTTAACATGATAAACACTTTCCGAATACAACTAATAGTTATTGAAAACAGCAACTCGTGATCCCGGTCAGGCCCCCAAAATGTAATGATCTCCTATGAGTTAGTCTAGGAGTAGGAGAGGAGTCATTACACAAACACCCACAGTCACTTTATATCAAACCAGAATATTAAGGAACGTAAATTAAATAGGAAAGAAATGCTAGATATATATATAATTACACAAATAACACAAGTTACTAATAAATAACAGCAGTACAAATCATACAAATGAAATAAGAAAAACTTACGAATACTTCACAATTGTAAATAATCACTTCACAAACACTCTTCAAGTATGTAAAACAAACTAAATGTAGTTACCACCACAGATCAGCTGGAGAGAGGTTAAAGGTCCCGTAGTCTGAAAGCCAATGACATATGCTCGTATAAAGCCAAGGAGGTTAACAGAAACGAGACTCAGCAAGGAGTCTCGAGACTGAAGGGGACAGGTGGTAGCATACTTAATGATTATAGAGTACAGAAACAATTATTCCCCGGACATATGATTAATACAAATCATATTCTACAAAATATAAAAACATAATCGTAACAATATATATATATATATATATATATAATATATATATATATATATATATATATATATATATATATATATATGTATATATATCTATGTATATATATAAAGGGTCAACTTTATTGTTCCGATAATCGTAATTAAAAATTTAAACTCAGTTTTTTATCCAAATTTAATTTTTGCAGTAATTTATTAGCCCCGAAAATAAGAATAGTTACTAAACATTGGTCAGTTGTAAGAAAATCTTTTTTCTGGGCTATTCGTCCACCTTTTCCTTTTGTCTCTGACGTTATGAAGGAGTAATGGTCTGCGTCAGTATATTTAAGTAAGTATATACTTATAAATGGTTGCTGAACAAAGGATTAAGATTTTTTTATTTACGTTTTAAATAGATATAAGTAAGAGATCGTTAATCATTTAATAAGGTTCATAGACTTGTTACCTTCACAACGAATGAAATTCTTAGTAAAAAGCTGTAATCTCCTCCTCCTGGGACGAGAAGAAAAGCAAAACGAAAACTCTGACTGTTTGTTCTTCAAGTTAACACCTTCCACGTCCCAGACATCCAGTCCTTCTGGTAGCAGCATAAAATGTTTCAGCGATTTTTCTTGCTGCAAATCGTTTTGAAGAAGGATAAGAGTAAAATAAGAAATCCAACGAAATGTGATACGCGTTTTCCTCGACAATGTTTCCCTTTACAAATAATCTTCAGTGAAACTCTGTTTACAGTCGGACTTTTCCTTCTGACATTTCTTTCGAACGCTTTGAGGAGACGCTTCAGGTCTGGGGAAGGATGTCAGGTGTCTTTAAGAAAGGTAAGCTCTCTCATGAAGAAAGCGCTAAGAATACGAGGAAAAGATTTATCTTCAGAGTTCAGTGGCCAGAGTTTTCAAAGAACAGCAAGATTATCTTTGAGGTGTCGTACTAATAGTCACTTTTCGATATCGGAATAACATATGAAAGGCTGACCCGTATGAAGCCAAAGTAAAATTGAGTTCATATGGATTTAATACAGCTTGCAGAAGTGCCAGCAGTTGAAATGAAAAAGGCGAAGGATCAAGGAGTCGAAGTGATGGAGAAGTGACAGCTTGGTGGTGACAGCGCGACTTTGATTGTTAACATTTGCGTAATACATGCATTGGCGAGTGGGAACATTTGGAAGCAATGAGCGAAACTGAAGGACACATACGACAGTGACTTACTTTCTGAAGATATAGAAACTAGACAAACACACACAAACATAAAGACATTCATACACAGACAACACACACACACATATCTATCTATCTATCTATCTCTCTCTCTCTCTCTCTCTCTCTCTCTCTCTCTCTCTCTCTCTCTCTCTCTATATATATATATATATATATAATATATATATATATATATATATATATATATATAATATATATATAATTATATATATATATACATATATATATATACTCTATATATATATATCATATATATATATATATATATATTAAATACTATATATATATATATATATATATATATATACTATATATATGATATATATAGATATTATATATATATAATATATATATATATATATATATATATATATATATATATATAGATAGATAGATAGATAGTAGAGGTAGGTAGATATATATAGATGATAATAAGATAGATATATATATATGTGTGTGTGTGTGTGTGTGTGTGTACACATTCATGCGCACAGACATACAAGTGTTTGCGTATGTGTGTATAAGAAGCAACAGAAAGAGGAGCATACGTAAAATTTTCTGCACATTAACTCTACTCATCGTGGCTTTAGGTAACAATTAATAGGTAACAGGGGAACTTTTCTGAATCTTTTCAAAACTGAATTCATACAAAGGGATGACTTTGCCTCAGTTTAACAAAAGGAAAAATTATAATTTCATTTATCGATTAGAACCGCATGCAGTTGAGCTTTTTTCCCGAAATCAAGCTAAGAAATATATATATCTATATATATATATAATATATATATATATATATATATATATATATATATATATATATATATATATATATATATGTGTATGTATATGTATATATATATATATATATATATATATATATATATATATATATATATATATATATATATACATATTATATATATATTATACATATATATGACAAAACCACCTTACTTATGCGTGCTCATTCACTTAAATACGACACGTGATATCCATGAGCTTAATAGTAGTCTTTGCCTTCAGTGAAAGCAATAAAATACCTTTTAATTGATATTCGTTTAGTTCATACAATTCAGACCAGTCCATCTATAGTTTTGCCTTATGTGTAGACCTTTTGTCCTTATATCAATGTAATGTTGATGTATTTATGGAATTAATGGAGGATATTCATTACTAGAACCACATAATTAATTTCCAAAAGGAATTGCTATGCCACATCATTAGATTCGGAACTACTGGTATGAATTAAGTTATTTAAAAACATCTATGCTTTTCAGAGTTACCCGGAATTCTTGCTCATATTTTTTTTTCATAAAGCAATTATAGATGACAGATTAACTGGTGTGTAAACTAAGTAATAAATAACCTCTGTCACATTTCCTGCCGACTTAGATGATTTCAAACGATACCAGTTGATCTGGAATGAATATCGTAAATTTAAACTTTTCTATTCAAAATTAAAGAAGGCAAACAAGTTTTCAACTCGTACTGGACTGCATTAAAGTAGAACGGTAGTGTTACTTAGAACTTCATCTGCAGATTAGGATACAAATATCGATGTTTTTGTATATTTCAGCAGCACGTTGCAATTCAGTTCGTAAACAAATATGCCTAACTCTCTACTTACGCAGTTATACAAAGCATTTATTAATGAACTTCAGAATCTTGGAGTGGGTGGATCTGTTTTAGCATTATTTCAAAATATCCTTACAGGTAGACAGCAGCGAGTTGCTGTGGACGGGATCTTTAGTGAACCAAGACCTGTTGTGCTGGAGTTCCATAGGGCAGTGTTCTTGGTCCTTTGTTATTTTCAGCATATACAAGTGACAGTTGTTGGCCTGGAAGACAAAATTGCTCAGTATGCCGATGATGCAACACGTGTGGGTGTGGTAAAGTTTCCATTTATGAGAAATGAAGCTGCACTCGGCCTCAATCGGGACATGGACCGGACCAGGAATGGTATAGTCGGTGAGGTATGAGACTGGACCCCAGTAAAACGAAAACACAATTGATTAACAGATCTTGTACAGATTCTCCCCACCCCCTTCAAGTGAATGGAATTTTGCTGAAAGAGCCTGAAGCTTTAACTATTCTTGGTGTAACTTTTGACACACATCTGACGTTTGAGAAGCATCTAATGAAAGTTTCAGTAAATGCCGCACGAAAATTAGACATCGTTCGTAAAGCCTCATATATCTATAATAGTGATAAAATCAATGCAGCCTATTTTAGGTCATTTGTACTACCTTTACTCCCTTTACTGGCATACTGTTCTGCTTCTTTCAGAGATCTATGTCTTCTAGAAGGAGTGGTTCTTGGTGGTAGGTTTCTGTTTCCTAATAGTAGTCGTTATGCCTTGGACCATCGACGGATGGTCTCTTGTTTGTATCCTTTTCATAAGTTGTATTTCAATAGAGATCTTTTACATTCATAATTGATCCCTGGTCCCCTTTATCCACCGAGAGCAACCAGATTCGCTGAACAGCAACACCAATATGCTGTCGAACTTCCCAGTTCCAGAGAGCCTTTATTCCTCACAACGTTTGAACTGTGGATCAGCCTCCCAAAGGAGGTCGTGCAACTGGAACTTCAGATGTTCAAGCCAAGGTGCACTACTTTACTACCATAATACTATTCTCCTTGTATTTTAACGCATTTTTCATCTATTTGTTAATTTATCAATCTTTTTTTATCTATTTTTTTATTTCTTTTTTCCATCTCTTACTTCCAAATGACACCCTATTCTTTGGAAGCTTGAATTCCAAGTCAATGGCCGTTGTGGGCTTATTCCATACGAATAGGTTTCATCTTCTGAATAATAACGATAACTTTTAGAAGTCTTACATATCCCCATCACTTCATTGAGAAAGCAATTTCGCGAGCGAGGAGGTCGTTCTATGGACTTACAGATAATACCATAGTCCCAGGCATTTATGAACTACCATGTGTGGATTGTAATAGTAAATATTTTGGCGTAAGTGGACGATGACTGGATATACGTTTGGGCTAACACAAGCGAGCATATGAACTACATTTACAAAACAGCGTAATAGTAGCACATGTATTCAGTAATGATCATAGACCCAATTGGAAAGAGGCTAAGATTATCTTTGAAAGTAACAATGTAAATATTAGACGACCAGGAGAGTCACTCAAAAGAAACAAGGAACACTAGGCACGATCCCAAGATCCCTGAAAAAGAATCTGGAAAAACTAAAGCTGTAGTAGCTCCAGGACTCATGCAGAAGAGTGGGATCCTAGAAACGGCGCATATAGTAAGAAAAGTGATGAACTCCTAAGGAGGCAGGATGCAACCCGGAACCCCACACTTTGAAAACCACCCAGTAGAATTGGAGGACTGTGATACACACACACACACAAATAAAATAATAATAATAATAATAATAATATAATAATAATAATAATAATAATAATAATAATAATAAGACTAGCAGAGGTTAATATCAGGAGAGGAATCTTCCAGGGCGACTCACTGTCCCCACTACTCTTCGTAGTAGCCATGATTCCCATGACAAAAGTACTACAGAAGATGGATGCCGGGTACCAACTCAAGAAAAGAGGCAACAGAATCAACCATCTGATGTTCATGGACGACATCAAGCTGTATTGTAAGAGCATCAAGGAAATAGATACCCTACTCCAGACTGTAAGGATTGTATCTGGGGACATCAGGATGGAGTTTGGAATAGAAAAATGCGCCTTAGTCAACATACAAAAAAGGCAAAGTAACGAGAACTGAAGGGATAAAGCTACCAGATGGGAGCAACATCAATCACATGGATGAGACAGGATACAAATTCCTGGGAATAATGGAAGGAGGGGATATAAAACACCAAGAGATGAAGGACACGATCAGGAAAGAATATATGCAGAGACTCAAGGCAATACTCAAGTCAAAACTCAATGCGGGTAATATGATAAAAGCCATAAACCATGGGCCAGTGCCAGTAATCAGATACAGCGCAGGAATAGTCGAATGGACGAAGGCAGAACTCCACAGCATAGATCAGAAAACCAGGAAACATATGATAATACACAAAGCACTACACCTAAGAGCAAATACGGACAGACTATACATAACACGAAAGGAAGGAGGGAGAGGACTACTAAGTATAGAGGACTGCGTCAACATCGAGAACAGAGCACTGGGGCAATATCTGAAAACCAGTGAAGACGAGTGGCTTAAAGAGTGCATGGGAAGAAGGACTAATAATAGTAGACGAAGACCCAGAAATATACAGACAGGAGAATGACAGACATAACAGAGGACTGGCACAACAAACCAATGCACCGACAATACATGAGACAGACTAAAGAACTAGCCAGCGATGACAATTGGCAATGGCTACGGAGGGGAGAGCTAAAGAAGGAAACTGAAGGAATGATAACAGCGGCACAAGATCAGGCCCTAAGAACCAGATATGTTCAAAGAACGATAGACGGAAATAACATCTCTCCCATATGTAGGAAGTGCAATAAGAAAATGAAACCATAAACCACATAGCAAGTGAATGCCCGGCACTTGCACAGAACCAGTACAAAAGAGGCATGATTCAGTAGCAAAAGTCCTCCACTGGAGCCTGTGCAAGAAACATCAGCTACCTTGCAGTAATAAGTGGTACGAGCACCAACCTGAAGGAGTGATAGAAAACGATCAGGCAAAGATCCTCTGGGACTATGTATCAGAACGGATAGGGTGATACGTGCAAACAGACCAGACGTGACGTTGATTGACAAAGTCAAGAAGAAAGTATCACTCATTGATGTCGCAATACCATCATGGGACACCAGAGTTGAAGAGAAAGAGAGGGAAAAAATGGATAAGTATCAAGATCTGAAAATAGAAATAAGAAGGATATGGGATATGCCAGTGGAAATCGTACCCATAATCATAGGAGCACTAGGCACGATCCCAAGATCCCTGAAAAGGAATCTAGAAAAACTAGAGGCTGAAGTAGCTCCAGGACTCATGCAGAAGAGTGTGATCCTAGAAACGGCACACATAGTAAGAAAAGTGATGGACTCCTAAGGAGGCAGGATGCAACCCGGAACCCCACACTATAAAATACCACCCAGTCGAATTGGAGGACTGTGATAGAGCAAAAAAAAATAAAAAAAAATAAAAAATAATAATAATAATAATGATACCACCTATTACTACACTACCTTGCAGTAATAAGTGGTACGAGCACCAACCAGAGGGAGTGATAGAAAACGATCAGGCAAAGATCCTCTGGGACTATGGTATCAGAACGGATAGGGTGATACGTGCAAATATACCAGACGTGACGTTGATTGACAAAGTCAAGAAGAAAGTATCCCTCATTGATGTCGCAATACCATGGGACACCAGAGTTGAAGAGAAAGAAAGGGAAAAAAAATGGATAAGTATCAAGATCTGAAAACAGAAATATGAAGAATATGGAATATGCCAGTGGAAATCGTACCCATAATCATAGGAGCACTAGGCACGATCACAAGTTCACTGAAAAGGAGTCTAGAAAATCTAGAGGCTGAAGTAGCTCCAGGACTCATGCAGAAGAGTGGGATCCTAGAAACGGCGCATATAGTAAGAAAAGTGATGAACTCCTAATGAGGCAGGATGCAACCCGGAACTCCACACTATGAATACCACCCAGTCGAATTGGAGGACTGTGATACACCAAAAAAAAAATAATAATTTATAATGATTGAACGTTTCAGGACATTACAAATATGTAAAGGTTAATGAAAGCTAGAAAGCATTGTTTATCTAGTTGTTTGTCATGTGTGAACAAACTTTGACATCACACATGAATAATAAGCACTGGAAAGCAATAATCCTTTTGACCTGGATTATACAGCTCCTACTTGTAATCTAATCCTATACAGTTTATAGAAAACAAGGTGCGATTCAAAAGGGGCTATTTTTGGGGCCAAGGATTCTAGAAAAAAATAGGAGCGCTGTTTCAGTTTGCAAGGTTGAACTCTGTGCGTGTTTGTGCTTTATTCATTTCAGCGGTTTGCGTTTTAAATATTTGAGTCAATTTTGAGTCCAAATAAAGCAGTTCGCTCTCTCCTCCCACCTTTTTCTTGCCCTCTTTTACACACTCACTGTTTCTGTTACTCATTTGAAGTAATTATGTGGGTAATGTAACATGAATGAAATAGTTCCCTCTTCATGATTATCTGAGTTCAAATTAAACAAAGTGAAAATCCGATGTTCTATCCACTGAATGCTAACAAACATAAATAAACCAAGACAGAACATGTGACTTGGAAACAAATAAACAGGCATAAATGCATCGTCTGAATCAGTAATGAGAGAGCTGCCCTTCGGGATTGCGGGTTCCGGCGTCTCTGTATAGTGAATAGTGGCAATAAAAGCTTTTAGAGGCATTGCGACACATTCCTGGCCAAATGACTGGATTCTAAGAGTATAAGAAAGTAGCTGCAGCAAAAAAAGAAAAAAAAAATAGTAAAAAGTGATTACGAAGGAGCGGTATCTACGTTCTTGAGAGACATGATGTTACTGAAGGAATGGCATGGTCAGAGATAAAAGATTTTTCTTTTTCCCCTTCATTACTGAAAATTCAATTCGATTATGGTTCATTTTAACCGTACCTATAACATCAAATGATGATGAGGAGGAGAATAATTTTGAAGAAATTATTGAATCTCACTTTCGAGGAAATTAATTTCTACTCTGTTACTTATATATGTAAGAATATTTTACGTATGGGGACATTGTTTTATATATGTATGTATTTATATATATTATATATATATATATATATATATATATATATATATATATATATATATTATATAAAGGTTTTGCCACGGAAGAAAATGAAAGGCGAGAGAGCCAAGAAATTTCAGTCTAAGACGGCCCTTTACTGAGGCACAACTGATCATACAGAGCAAAAACATAGTAAAAGTAGGCTTAATATCCAAACTGACATTACAGATTAGCATAAGGTCCAATTTCACTTAACAGTAACGAGAAAACGCTTGAGGGCAAGATTAGTGATTTTTAAGCAGCCACGCCTTGTAGGAGCACACACGTGTCAACTGATGATTCATCCAGAAAACAATACATTTTGAAAAACAAGGAGGCATATACGACTTAGTAACATGAGTTTTACAAAAATGTTCCAAAAAATAAGTGAAAAGACGAAAATAGGATATAAATATATATATATATATATATTATATATATATATATATATATATATATATATATATATGAGAGAGAGAGAGAGAGAGAGAGAGAGAGAGAGAGAGAGAGAGAGAGATAACTATATATATGTGGGACTAATTAATTAGTAGTTCATTTATTTTAAGGTCCTTCATAAACATTTTACAAATATATGGATCCAAATGGTACAATCCCCTACTAAGATTTAGGTTTATTTTTATTAGTGATTTGTATAATTGCTGATTCCAGTAAGCTTCTTGAAACATAATAATTAGACTTAGCAATTACAGAGGTATCGCCCCAATTTATGCAATGAGATTTTTCGCTCAGATGGATAAACAGTGCATTTGAAGTCTGGGCTGTTCTAACTGAATACATATGCTGCTTAATATGTAAAAAAAATTTTACTTGACTGACCGATGTAAAAAAAATGGGTAATCCTTACAAGGAATTTTGAAAATGATGTTATTTTTTCGGGACTATTCTTAATTAGCATATCTTTAATTTTATTGTTATAAGAAAACACTAAAAACATTAAACGATTTAAATATTGATTTTATGGTTTCAAATCCACGAAAGTAAGGCAAGCTAAGTACATTTTATGGGTTTCTTTTTCATTACTAGCAACACTATAAAACTTTTTGTGAGCTTTTTGATAACATAAATAAAAAACTTTAATATCAACATGAAACAAATACTTAAAGATAAAACAGGACCTTTGTGTAAATTAACTGTATGAAAAAGAACTAAGCTATGGTATCGCTCATCCAGAAGGTCCCTGAATATAAAAACAATGTTGCACTTTTGGTCAAACAAGGAATTAGTATTAAAATGTCTTTGGTTGACTACTGCACCAAAACATGCGAGTGCCATGTCCAATGGCCCTGCAGTGAGATATTGACGGTAACGATTACCGATAAACAACAAATGCGATACTGACGCTCTCGATGTTCATTTGTCATTGTCGTTTCAGATGTCTAAAGAAAGAAGCTGAAATTCATAATAGCAATAGAGCTTTAACGTTTTGTGTAACTTTTGATTTTCTTCTTTGGTTTTGCCTTTTTGTAATATTACCAAATTAATTTTAAAAATTTACAAAAAAAGGAAACGAAAATTAATCTTTAAACATTTCAATTTAAACATGTTCAATATCTTTTTCCTCCACCTACGTGTGAAGCAGGATTTTTAGAATAATTATTTTATGTTATTCTTACTATTATTTACCTCATTCCAGTGGCAGTTCTTATTAGGTAACTGTTCTCCATTCTAATAATAGGGAGAATTTTTTATGAGAGTTTGAGGTTTTGAGTGTAAACAACAAAGTTATATAACAGAAATCTAACGAAAATCCCAAGAATGACATCCAAGGTGACCTTAAAACAATAAAAAGTCCTGGTTTAAAAAAAGTTTAGGGTTAACTTGTTTGCCTGTTGTTTTCAATTCTGTTAATTTCAATATATGTCTCCATATATTTTACTAAATAGCATCTGAATCCTTGAAGACCTCACCGTTCACTTTCATTATTTCTTTGATCCTCTTTTACTTCTTCACGGAGACGAATTTATGGAATAAATTTATTACCAAAACTTTAACACTGTTACTGAAACCAGTCTGGTTTCGCTAAAGATGATTCAATAAATACTATATGATGGGACGGTCTCAAAGTCAGATCATGAAGATTTAATTATGCACGTTTAAAAAAAGCTCTATTACAACATATTACATTGAAGGCAGATAAATATATATTAGATACCTGGATGAATGACGGACACACACATTAGAGTTCTGACCATAAAATGAATGCAAATGAGTCGCATGGTGTCCAGGGGAAAAGTTGTGGTTAATACCCCGAATCATAAATCGAATAACAGAAGTAAAATGGATTTTCAGCAAAGTTTTTAACTGCTGTCAGTTTGCTTGAAGACTAATCTATTCGTAGTAATTCATGTCATCTCAATGTTATTTAATAGCGTTTATCGTTGCCTGCATTACTCCTGGAATAAAATGAACGGTTCTGCTTGTTGACTGATCTCGTTTGTCCATTTTCATCCGTTGAAAAAAATAAGTTTCCAGAAACCCAAGAACAGTGCCAACTATTTCAGTTTTTTTTATTTATTGACAAAAATGGAATAGAATAAAAATCTTGTTAACTTTTTATGAAATATGGATAAGGAATAACCAAAATAGCAACTAAAACTGGACAACTACTCTTCAGTCATTTAGTCCTCGTTATATTTAGTATACAAAGTAAAGTAGTCATAAAGCAGCAGTAACTCTACCTACAATGGCAACAGAAATAACTAAAACTAAACTATGAATGAATTTGGTCATAATCCAGTAGCAATATTCTGAGCCCAATGTTGGCGTGATGGAATTTTCCTATTTTTGCCAACCTCCTCCGAGTCCGGCTGCAACAAGCGATAACAAGTTCACCAAGGCTGATCATTGTGAAGGATATTACGAGATTAGTGGTAGGATTTCCTTTTGGGTGTTCCCTTTTATACATTCTTGTCCTATTTGTGTTTTATGATTTAAGATTGTCATATCTTTCATCTTTAGCACCATTAGTTGCTATACCCCTGTGTTAGGTTAGGTTTCGTTGGGAAACATAATGGGATTATTTTCAAGAAGATTCTATGGTCGGTTTTTAAGATATGGCGTCCGGTTTTTTCAGGGAAGGTCCCGGATTCGATGTCCCCTCAGTCGTGATGAAAGGCATAATGGAATTTTTAGAGGAAGAACTGCTGAGCGAAACTCGAAATTCGATGCCATCATCGGGATTCAATCATCGAGGATGACTACGTAAATAAAATAATGGCATGCATAAATGATACTGATATAGGAAACTCCCTTTTTAGTATACAAATTAAATCCATTCTAAAGGGCTTGGACCATTTAATTAAACAGTTTACACCTTAATGCGCCTCCCTACCTTATATGCTTGGTTTAGTCAAGACGCACAAAATCAATAACCATATCAAACCAATCATTAGCTCAGTAGGCTCATTTACGTATAATTCATCTCAATGGCTTGTAAAAATTCTTACACCTTTGAAAGGAAACATTACCAACACGAATGTAAAAAACAATGTTGATTTTATAAACAAATTGAATAGTTTAAATTTGAATTTAGATTTCATTATGATTAGTTTTATGTTATCTATTTACAAAAGCGCCTGTAGATGATTTACTTGAATTTTTGGAGGATGAATTAGGACGTCATGATATTCCTTTAACTTGTAGCAACCTCATTAGTTATGAATCAAAGATAATGCACTTTTTTAATGGGGAATTTTGTTTACAAAAGTTTAGCATTGCTATGGGTAAACCCTTATCTCCTGTCCTTAGCAATATTTACATGGAATTTTTTGAGACGAAACTCTTGCCAAGAATTTTTCCGCAAAAAGTTGGATGGTTTAGGTACGTGGATGATATTTTCGGTATTTAACCAGTTCACAAAAATCTCTAGGAATTCCTTATCAATCTCAATAATTTGGTCCTTCTAAAAAATTTACCGTAGAGTAAGAAATAAATTGTATTTTGAAATTTCCTGATGTAACTGTCCATAGAAATGACAGAAATTTCACCTTTTCAGTATTTCGAAAATCAACTAACATTGCCTCTTTTGTTCATTATTGATACAATCGCCATCAAAATGTTAAATTCTCTGTTCTTTTCTTCTGGGATGTTCTTAAGGGCTTTACGGGACTGTAGCCAGCAGTTCATTGACGCTGAGATTAAAACTATTTATGATATTGCTCCGAAACTTAAATACCTAAGGAATTTTGTTGATGTGGCATGGAAAAGAGCTAGAATAAATTTTATTTACTAATGACAATCTTGAATTTAGTAAGCATAATATTCTAAAATTACCGTATGATAAAAGGTTTTTAGAAACTCCTGGAATTTTAAAGCTCTATAACATAAATTTTGTTTTCAGTAATATTAATGTCGAGAGTTTATTAAAAAAATTCTCCTAACAATCTTCCTGGCTGCATATGTGAAATTCCTTGCAAAAAGTGTGATAAAATATATTTCGGACAAAACGGAAAATCTCATTCACAACGAATCAAACAGCACCAATATTCTGTGAGAACTGGACCAATATCGAGTGCATTATTCGTATATTTGGGAGATCTAGATCATCCATTTAACTGGAGTCAATCAAGAGCTTTAATCCCATGTAATGACACAGTTAAAAGGAATATCATTGAATCTTGTTTCATCAAGTCAAATAATGGAAATGTTCTAAATTTAAGCCTTGGTTTATTTAAACTTGATGCCTTCATAATGAAAAAATTTGTAGATAAATAAAAGCAACAAAATTAATATATTCAGTTTGTACATGTTATGGGACTTTGTATGGCTACGTTTCTTTTCTGTTAGGGTTAAAACTATGCTTAGGTTTGTAACTGTGTTATATCCGATAATCCTGGATTATCTCTTTGATTTTTATCCTTTTGACAATTAACCATCTGGTATTCTTGATCTTGTTGTGTACCTGAGGACTTTCTCTCCAATTGTATTTCATTCGTTCCTTGACAATGACTTAGTAAAGACGAAAACGCTTGGATTTCTGCTTTTTCCTGTGGTATTCGCTTATTTAATGAAGTCACATATATCTACTTTGATTTTTTAAGCATATATATATATATATATATATATATATATATATATATATATATATATTATATATCTATATATAGTATATTATTTAGTATTAGCCGGCTTTGAGAGAGGCTACATACGTAAACCGAAATAATTGAGGGATTTCAAGAGGAAATTGCTTTACCTTACCGTAAAACTGGTTTATAATGGACCATTTAATCTAGAGGAAGTAGGTCGCCAGAAACTCAGCTCATTACTTTACAGCTATTTATTTACAAAGGCCCTTACTAGCCTGGAGAAAAGTAAATGCAGCGTCCACACGTTGGGACTTATATATCTCTCACAAATGGATAATAGCTGGCTCAAAATGGATTCGTGAAGCTGTTTCATAACTTGGTAATGCAACACTTGCGGGCAGAGAGTGGGCACGTGACTCATGGAATCTGGAAAAGAATCCCAGATTAAACAAGATAAAATAAAAAGGATTTCTTTTTATCAGTTACTATTAGTATTTCGTTCTCTAACACTGGGGAAAAGGAAACTCTATTGTTTCACTGAGGTATGCAATGACTTCATTCGTCTGGGACGATCACACAAGGGGAAGCATGCGGCCATGAGGCAGTGAGAGGGAACAAAAGGATGAGTTCTTTTTTGGTTGGAAATTGAATTGGGAAAATGGGGATCAAATAGATAATAGGATGGGAGAGACTGGCAATATGCTGTTCCACAAGACGTACCTGGATGTCGTGTTCAGTGTGGACCTTTGTAAAAACACGTGGCCTCGCTTTGTCTTGGGCCTGGTCGATCGGCGCGCCACTCACGCCCTGGATAGCCTAACAGGAAGGCAGGTGGTTGGACATCCGTCCGAGGTCACGTCTTGCAGTCGACTGGGGAAGAACCCAGGTGTTTTGCTTGGGTGTTGGAAGTCAGCTTAACCCCCACGAGCAAGGCAAATCTGGAAACAAAAAACATACAACCAGCAGAGGGGTCACAGGAAAAAGAGCTTAAGATATAGTCTAAGAAGTACCAATCTGCCTACATCCTTCCTTTTGAGATACGTCCCTAAAGCTGACAAAAGACTTTTTTCCCCAAAACAACTGGGGAACCCCCTATCTCTGGCTGGCGGGTTTTGGGTTTCCCGCGTTTTACTAAAAATCAGCTGATATTTGGAACGAAATGGTGCCGTTTTCAAATCAAATTAATTAATTAATATCTGGGTAGACGGAACGATCTATAAACGTCACAGCTCCCCCTGTTAAGAAGGCATTCACTCCCTTTCGGGCGTGAAGGTCTTGGCTTAAATAAATTGATCGTCTCGACTACCCCGTTCTCCTACTCCACTTGAAGTTTTTTGAGCAGCGATACAGCTAACTACAGTGGCCTACCTAACTTATAGGTGGAGATGCTAAGTGTACTAACTTATTGTAGTAATGTAATCTAGCCTAAGTAATAACTACGGGTTTGTCTGTGATGACAGTCTACTCTACCCCTAGATTAGGTTACTTGCTACTAACCTAATGCCCTGGTACTAAATCTTAGCCTAACCTACTCATTATAGTTAAATGAAGACGCAATCATTCCAGAGTGTGGTACGCACAGCAGTAGTTCAGCGACGGAATTGTTAAAATTCATGATGAGAGGTAATGATGCGTGGGGATGTGAGTGATGGTTAGTTGACCAGGATGGAAATGCAATGAGGTAATTATATTTAAGTGAGGGTTAGTATTACCGTGGCTAGGGGTTAGAGGGATAGTTCTACTGGCAGAGATCAGGCTGGCTACCTTCTCTGGGTAGGTGCCAGGATCACTCCGCAATTGAATGCAACACTGTACCTCAGGCACAGGTGTCAAGGAGAGCATGTGGCTCTTTGGTTAGTGTGTTAATGATTTGCTACGTCCCTTCTTCTTCTTCTTCTTATTCCTCCAGGACCTGGCTATACCAGTCCTAGGAGTAGACGGAGGCACCGACTCTGGGGAAAGGCCAGAAACGCCAACAGGAGCAGAGGCAGTGGTAGCCTGAGGGATTTCAGGAGAACACCCTACTTCGGTATCTGCAGCAACCGTCATAGAGGTGGGACCTACTGCAGGGGAGGCCCTCACTCCGGCTGCCGCGACAGCCGTCGTAAGGGGAAAACTCCAGGCTGACTCCTGGTCGGGCAGTTCCTGGTTTTCCAGAGGAGGTATGAAGGTTAGGTCTGCCGGAGGTTCATCCTTCGGGCGACAGTGGTAAGGGTGAAGAAGACTCATGCATCTGGTAGTGGGAGCTGCGTCCAGGGGAGATACGGCTTAAGTAGATCTCGGCCCAATATCACCTGATAAACATCATGAAATGGGTCAACTACGCCCAGGCGGCACAATGTGGTTTCCCTGGTCTCCTGGTCCAGAAAGGGCATTTCAACATTCAGAAGGACCGAAGGAACAGAATAGAGGTTACCGTCAATCCATTCAAACTGAATTTCTTCGTCCGTCTGGATTTTGGCACCCCTAGGCAATGCCTTTCTTGAAATAAGGGAGACCTGGGCTTCGGTGTCGGCCATGACTTGTACCCACTGATAGGCCACAGGAGACATGGTAGCCTTGGAGAAGTTCACCCTGGAAGCTCTCATCCCAAGGTAGGGATCGACTTGGGCACTGGTCGGAATCCACAGCATGCCCACGCACACAACAAGTGGTGCAGAACCTCCGCAACCACCTCTTACCGGGAGTCCAGCTCATGGTCTGGGGCTTAGAAACTAGCAGAGAGATTGCGTCATCTATGAGAGCTAGCTCATGCTTTCTCTCTTCTTCACGTGCCTTCCTTTCTGCTTCTCTTTCTTTCTTTTCTTGCAGGCGCGCAGCATCCTGCTGCGCCTTTATCCACTGGTCAAGTGCTGGCCCAGTGTAACCGGCCTCCTTGCCCAGAGTTATGAGGGCTCCGAGCTTCTCTAGCTCTATGGCAAAGAAGTCCATGGGAAGCAGGGGAAGACATTTCCCTTAGGCTGCAGTAGAGGCTCAGATGAAAATTTAAAATAATGGCCAGGAAGGGTAATGGATGGAATGGGAGTGCCTACTGGGTAAAGTGGCACTCACTTGGAAATGTGTTCTGCGACGTGGTAATGAAAAGTCTGAAAAGACTGGGTGCTCGGTGGCACTTTGTGAATGGCACCTTCTGATGAGGTGAAAAAATCGAATGAAGTGTGCGGCGTACGTCACACTTACGGGCGTTCCCAACTTGGGAGACGTTGGAATGGGCTACCTGTAGGTCCAATACAGGTGCACGGCACTTTCGGAGGCGTTCCTTGGTTCAGTGATCCAAAATGGTGGATTCACTAATGAATAGGGCGTTCCGTAAGGACGGACACGCAGGTTTGACAGCACTTAGGGCTGGTTGCGGCACTTTGGGAGGCGTTCCCTGGTTGAGTGTTCCGAAGGATCACTGACCCTTGGACACGGACACACTAGTTACTTGGGCGTTCCGTAAGGACGGACACGCAGGTTTAATGGCTACCTGTACGGCCTGTACAGGTGCAATGGCACTTATGAGGAGGCGTTCCTTGGAGCACTGGTATCGTGCTGGTGTGTCCCAGACACTACATGCAGTATACTTAAATATACTGAAGTGAAATGGTACTCTGTTCGTGGCAGAGGGTAATAGTGGAGGAGAGAAAGTAAAAGGTGGGAGTACTTCAGCAGCCAGTCGATGGACAGTGTCAAGAATTAGTGGCACTGTAAAATGGTAAGACCTGACGTGCACTGGTGGTGGCCAGTCCTAAACTGGTAACGACTTCCCTGTCTGGAAGTAATGAATTTGCGTGGCACACTGTGCGAATTGTGCTTGCGGTATACGCAGTCTTTCGTGATGAAGAAAATGAAAAGACCACTCGGGCAACGACAGGTAATGGAAATTTTAGAAATGCTCAGTCCCTCGCTGAAGTACTCGATAAATGAAATAAATAAATGCTTGCAAACTGCAATGGACATAGGCGCGTACGTATCACGCTGTGTAAATGAAAGACACAAGAAAGACTAAAATAATGTTAATTCTGCATGCTATAATTAATGGTAAGATGTAGTACTCTTGGCTTCGTGAATACTGGGTTCTGGTTCTCTCTCTCTCTCTCTCTCTCTCTCTCTCTCTCTCTCGGAGAGGGTGAAAAATGATATATGAATGAACTCCCTTATATTGAATTGAACTACTAATGTTAGTTTAATATGACGCAATGCGTTAAATTATCTACTTATGTTAACGTTTTAACGAAAGAATTGCTTTTGATAACGTTTTATGAAAATGATAACGCGCTCGCGGTGAACAATTTTTATGCTAATGGTAGCGGCTTGCGCTTATGAAATGATTTGCGTTTCATATGAATTTCACAAAGACGCGTTTTACGTTAACAATTCTTGTAATTTACTCTACTTTTAAGATTTACGTTAACTTTATGTAAGATTACTAGGTCCTTGTGACAAGCGAAATGACGGTAAGGATTTTAAACGATGTTAGCAAACATTTGTGAATGAGGTTACGTTAAGTACGAAGGGAAATGAAACTTTCGCTCAGCGAGCGAGTGAGCGATGCGACGTGAAACGCGGTGAGCGGGCAGAGCGGGTTGGACATCGTGTCGTTCAAAACAGCTGATCCTCTGTAAACGCGAGGCGATTTACAACACGAACTTCTAGTTTCTTATTCAAGGCGAATTACGTTAATTTCTCTGGCAGAACGATAGATACTAGTACCGAGATTGATATTATTTACGTTAAAACTTCGAGACTTACGTTACTTTGCTTAAATTGTTTAGGTAATGCTTAAAGAGATAACAAACATGGCTGCCGCTGTGAGTGAACCGAGGGCTGGCTGGCAGGCATGAGAGTGTGCGTGCGCGAAGCTGAATTAAGCTGAGAGCTAAGCGGTTACCAACACTTGGAATGAAAACTAAGTTAAAAATGAATTCCCTAACATATCACAGACAAAAGAATTGTACACTTCTTTTGCCGTAACTATTAGTAAAACACTCCTAACTAGCTAGGCTTTCTAATACAGCAATAAACCCTGGCAAAGCACTTCCTAGTTTGATCTGGTCCTTTCTGGCATCTATCTAATACACGTGCTCTGTCTCGTCCGACGAGAACAATGCGATTTACAAAAATAACTGAATTTGCTCGGCGCTCTGGCCGTTACAATATAATAATATTTCTCACTTCACACTTGTTTAGACACTTCGTAAATAAAAATACTTAAACGTACCTTAAGCTAACATTGGTTATAAAATAATCATATTAAATGAAAGGTATACCTTACCGTGAGCCAGTGTGTCTTCTTTCCCTGCAAGTGTGCTTTCTTTTTTGCGCTTTGAAAAACATTTACATTCGTTTTACAAGGGATAACGCGATTTACAAGCTTTTTTTTTTAAAAGCAAGCTAGGTTCAAATCCTCGGCGAAGGTCGACAATTTTACGTATTAGCCCGGCCTTGAGAGAGGCTATATACGTAAACGGAAATAATTGAGGGATTTCAAGAGGAAATTGCTTTAACTTACCGTAAAACTGGTTTATAATGGACAATTAATCTAGAGGAATAGGTCGCCAGAAAACTCAGCTCGTTACTTTACAGCTATTTATTTACAAAAGGCCCTTACTGGCCTGGAGAAAAGTGAATGCAGCGTCCACACGTTGGGACTTATATATCTCTCACAAATGGATATACTGGCTCAAAATGGATTCGTGAAGCTGGTTTCATAAACTTGGGTAATGCAACACTTGCGGGCAGAGAGACTGGGCACGTGACTCATGGAATCTGGAAAAGAATCCCAGATTAAACAAGATAAAAGAAAAAGGATTTCTTTTTATCAGTTACTATTAGTATTTCGTTCTCTAACACTGGGGAAAAGGAAACTCTATTGTTTCACTGAGGTATGCAATGACTTCATTCGTCTGGGACGATCACACAAGGGGAAGCATGCGGCCATGAGGCAGTGAGAGGGAACAAAAGGATGAGTTCTTTTTTGGTTGGAAATTGAATTGGGAAAATGGGGATCAAATAGATAATAGGATGGGAGAGACTGGCAATATGCTGTTCCACAAGACGTACCTGGATGTCGTGTTCAGTGTGGACCTTTGTAGAAAAACGTGGCCTCGCTTTGTCTTGGGCCTGGGTCGATCGGCGCGCCACTCACGCCCTGGATAGGCCTAACAGGAAGGCAGGTGGTTGGACATCCGTCCGAGGTCGCGTCTTGCAGTCGACTGGGGAAGAACCCAGGTGTTTTGCTTGGGTGTTGGAAGTCAGCTTAACCCCCCACGAGCAAGGCAAATCCTGGAAACAAAACATACAGCCAGCAGAGGGGTCACAGGAAAAGAGCTTAAGATATAAGTCTAAGAAGTACCAATCTGCCTACACCTCCTTCCCTTTTGAGATACGTCCCTAAAGCTGACAAAAGACTCTTTTCCCCCAACTGGGGAACCCCCTATCTCTGGCTGGCGGGTTTTGGGTTTCCCGCGTTTTACTAAAAATCAGCTGATATTTGGAAGAAATGGCTGCCGTTTTCCAAATCAAATTAATTAATTAATATCTGGGTAGACGGAACGATCTATAAACGTCACAGTGTATATATATATATATATATATATATATATATATATATATATATATATATATATATATATATATATATATATATATATATATATAAAGGGGTAACTGGGGGATTTTCCCTCCCATTATTCGTAAGGTAAGCGTGACAAAACGGAAGGCAACCACACACAACATTACACACACAGCCTCTCTCTCTCTCTCTCTCTCTCTCTCGGCAATCTCTCTCTCTCTCTCTCTCTCTCTCTCCAAGGAATCTCTCTCTCTCTCTGCACCTCTTTCTCTCCATTCTAACAGGTAATGAAAATGAGAGAGTTGCATCATAACATTAACGTTTATTAACAAAAATAAATAAATCAATCAACCAAGCAATCCAGTCTTACAGACTAACTCAAAAAACAGTACAATGTCAAGTCACCAAAAAAGTCTACACCCCTCTGGGAATTCTTTGTCCCCCCGCATTCCAGAAGTACCAGATCCGTCTGTTTCAAAGATACAGAACACATCCCGGTAAGTACACACACAAGTTTAAAGACAAAGTTAATAAAATGGAACATCTTACAAGATATCAAACAAGCCATCCCTTTGGCCAAAGCACTTTATCACTTACCCAGGACAACCGGACACTAAACACTATTAATAAAAAACTCCCCCGGCGAATGCCACGGCATCTTGCCTGTAACTTGAAGCCCTCTATCAAAATCCCTCCCATAGGCTTGGGTATGAACCTATTAAAGGGGAGAGGCACACAAGCACATACGAACATAAAGTTCGCTAGCGCCTCACGGTTCTAGCTGCATCCAGTTTCACAAAGGCACTTTGAGAAGAGTTCATAAACTGTCGTGCATTGACTTGTTGAACTAAGCACTTTTATCTCACGCCACCCCTAGAAACTCATTGATCAGCTACTCTCAGGTCGTCACCTCTACACTGTTCTCCACATTCCATAGGTCACAGGGAACACACGGACAATATATTATAATCAAAAACCCTAGGCCTTACAGATAGCTCGGCCTCGCACAAATACTAGCTCCCGCCTAGCAAATTGCTTATAACACAAACTGGCCGGCTTAAATAAAATAAGTAAAACTGCACGTCTCTGGCATTATAAAATAAAGTCTTATCACGCTTTAATCTCCCAATAACACAAGACGCATTTTCTCTCATATTTTCTGCATTAGGATTCTTGAATATCCCTCTTCGCTTGTCTGCAAGTAGCTGAACAGACAGTAGACTGTAGCTAACTGTAGGAAGACGGAATGCCTCCCTCATCGTAGAAGACTTCTCACGGCTTCTGTAGATCCCCAAAAAACACGCTGTAGAATTCTCTCGCGATCACCATCATGGAAAGACTTGTAATCACCTTGGACAACATGGCAGCAGTACTCTCTTCACGGCTGGTGGACGTCTTGCTGGAGTTGGGGAACGACTTTTGGTGTTAGTATGTCAGTCAAGTCACTGGTCAATCTAGGAAAATTAACCCGAACATACTACTTCTATGAAACAATGATCTCAAAAAGGTCAGAAATACTAACTGAACGTCTCCCAATTAACTCCCTTAAATATGACTACTAAATCATAAGTCATTATCACAACTCTCAAAGAAAAAAAAAACATCAAGTTCTCCAACTCAATTCTCCAAACTCACACATCAGCACACACACAACTCAGAAATCACAGCAACTCCACGGAATTCTGCACTCACATTTCAAACTCGAATGTGCTCACAAGAAAAAAAAAAAAGAAAAAAAAAAAATCGCAATGAGCCCAAGGAAAAAAAGAATCTCGTAACACCCAGACCCAAAAAATGTTCTCTCAAACTCTGATATCTGAACAACCCACAAAATCAGTAAAAATCTCCATGTTTAACTGCTCAATAATTAATTACAATGAGACTTAATGTCAAACTCCCATTACTTAAGTAACAACCCTCGAAAAAATTACATCTCCCGGTAAAATCAAATCTCCCGTCCAAAAAAGAAATGCTACTTAAGCTCAATCCCCAAATTATATCTCTCAAGGAAAAGGAAGAAAAATAATAAAAAAAAAGGATAATCACAAATAAGTTTCCCCAATCACAAATAACATAATACATGTTTAATCATATGCATAACTCCCGCATTTTCCCCAAGAAATGCTCCATGTAAAGTTATGGAATTTGCCAGAAAGCAAACTCTCACACATGCGCTTTCGTGAAATGCTATTGTCAACATTTCCAGATATTGCAAAAAATTCTGATCTATCATCATCAGAGGAAAAGAATCAGCACACGGCTCATCACATCGCTTGTCAGCAGAAAAATCGCCTGCGGACGTATGCTCTAACAACAGCACAAAAATTGTCTAGTCAGACACATAAGTTTGGAAACTCATGATTCTCAAAAAAACGTTTAACAGACACATTTCACAGAATTAACTCCAGGATATGACTAATGTTGTTCAAACATTCTGAAAGACTTATTCTCTCAACATGATTTTTCCCCAAATTATATTTCTCCAAGAATAATAACTACTTGTGAACATAAAAAATGCACACATCCTCAAAATGACTCGTAATGCAGTAATGACACTCGCCTCTAAATAGTCACGAAACCAAAAAAGAGAACTACAGAAATCTTCTCTTGGCTCGAAAAAACTCCATAACCACAAAAAAAAAAAAAGGGTCACCCGCCAAAGATTAATTCCAACTCCATATATATTATGAGACACCATATTAATAATAACACCACTCCGGTTATAAAAATATTTCCTCCATTTGGTTAATAACCAACCCCTATTATTCTCTTATTTCTCCAATAGCCACATGTCAATAAAAAAAAAGACACCACTCCAAGAATAGAGAATAATCACCTCTATTTCGGCAAATACAAAATATTTACCTCTATTTCCCCAATACTCCATGTGGAACAAAACAAGGCTCCAAAAAATATATCTCCAAAAAAATGTGCACTCAAGGCAACTAACTCACTCACTCACAAATATTGCCCCATAATCTCCAAAAAAATGTGTCTCCATTTGCAACAAAGATGGCTGCAAAATAATTGAACTAAACATAGCTCATATCACATTGTTGGCAAATATCAACAATGGCCAAAAATATATCTCTCCCATATATTATATCTCAAATATAACTCCAAAATAATATATACCTCCAATTATCTCTCCAAATATATCTCAATTATAACTCCAATTCTCCAGAGAATAACTCAATGTTATAGTCAAAAACTATAAAAACTCTCTCCATTTAGCATAATTGCTGAAAAAAAAGCAAAAAACTCGGCATATAAAACTGTCTAGAAAATTCTTGAAAAAATCACAAATGTTCCACAAGTCATTATAACAGAACTCCAAATTCAAAGTGTCTTAGCCAAGACTTCTCCATATGTACTACGACATAGGCCACTAGAAAACTTAGCCAAGTTTCCTATCTCTCACAAAGTTGTCACAAATACAACAAGGGTATTGTGCAAGAAAACTCACAATTTCTGGAACACAAATATCCAGAGAAGAAATGTAGTGCCATTACGTATGCATTCAAAACGTGCAAAAAATTCTCCCATATATTTCTCTATAGCATCAAATAGCTGAAACACGAACACGTTCCCGAACAATGACTCTAAGTCATGAACTGAGATAATATTCACACTAACTGGAGAGAAAAAATAATTCAAATTCACCTTGGTAAAAAAAACTTGTGTCAGCGATGGCTAATTTTCAAAAAAAGGAGAAAGAAAAATCAACGGCACTGTTAACTATCTCCCGCAACTCACCAGATGTCAAGCAATTATCTGCTGAACTCATAAAAAAAAAGAGGAAAACAAAAGAAAATAATGTGTTGTTAGTTCCTTCCAAAATCAAAAAAGATTTCACCTCCCTTGATAGCATTACGGGCACCCACGTATTAGTATAATAAAAAAAACAAGTATCAGAAATATCATCATCACAAAATCACAAAAAAAAAATTGCTATCATCAAAATCATCAGTATCAGTACAAAAAATATCACCAATGTTAATGCTTGTCCATTCTCCAAAAATTCAGCAAAAAATTCAGCAAAAGTTCAGCAAGATTCCACACAATTCACCAAGATTCAGCCAGATTCATCAAGATTCAGCAAAACTCATCCCCAATGAATCACTGAAATATTCTCCCAAGTTACAAAAACTCAACAAATAATTAAGACAAGACTTCTCCCATTAATTCATCGTAATAATTCTCCTTGAATAATTATCTGTAATAATTATTGAATAATCTCCTATGAAATATCTCAAAACTCTCTCGCAAAACAAGTCTCCCGTAATGATAATTATACTTAGCAAACCTCCCGTGACACATCTCAAGTATAATAATTACTACTAATAATAATAATAATAACTCTCCATAGCAATAATTCTCTTGCAAAAAATTTCAAGTAAAGGTGAAATTCAAATAGCATACACTAGTATTGCTGAATCCTATGACATACAATTTCTCCAGCATACACCATGACATAACACCATTGCCACACAAACACCAGATACAACACCAATCATCGGCATTTCAAAGTAATTTCTCCATCACAATAAAAAAAATAATCTGTGTATCCCCCTTATATTTGTGTCTTTCAAGGCACAAGTAAAACATATAACACATCCCGTGCATGTTAACTACTTTTCCCCTCATTCACGGAAAAGAAAAATCTCTTTTTATTTCCTTTTCTCTTCGTCCAAGAGAGATAAAAAAAAGACTCTACGGGCGTTTCACTTCATCAACTAATCAATCAGCTGATATCTTAGCATCCAATGTCAAGGGCAGACTTGTCTTCAACAGCCCGACAAAGAAAAAAAAAAAGAAAGGGGGGAGTTCACCCACACTGAGAAAAAAAAAATTTCTCCCCCCTGAGCATTGACACTCCCCCGAGGCAGACCAGTAGTACCCCCATCTCCCCTTGAACAGTGTCTGAGGACCCCTTCCCAAGGTATACACTAGTACCCTCCCCTGCACTATCTCTCGAGGGAGGCCAGTGGTACCCTCCATGCGACTATCCCCCCGAGGGATGCCAATACCCTCGCAATGCAAGGCGCCTCTCTGCAGAAATGTGCTGAGCCCGTAAAATTGTGGCCGCTTATCTAAGCACAGTTCACATGCATAGAAAAATACACTCTTATGTTTTAAACAAAGACGAATGCATACGTCTATTATAAACACGTGCAAATAAAGAAAACACGTCACTATGGGGCAAAGACAAGAAAAATTTTTGACCTCTTGAACCAATCCCATAACCCTGAAATATTTAAACAAAAACCCTCTCCTTCAAAACAATAGTTAACACTCACCACTCCATAATGGGAACAAAAGGAACTCGAAATTCTCGTAAAACACGTAAATCTCGTCGGCACAATACAAACGCGATCGGTGAAAACGCACCTAGCAACCGTCACTCATGAACTAGACTGAGTTGCTTGTCTCACGACTCCCGCCCTGAAGAATCTCGGTACGAGCAAATTTGATGACCCTAATAGAAATTTTCTTTCCTCATCCCCCCATCCCACGGACGGATATGTTCTCTACCCCTTTTCACTTAGCAACTGAGATCTAACAATTTAACAATTTTCCACAATCCCACAAAGCTTTGTCATTCGAAAACTATCGCTAAGCCATAACCCCTTTTATTTTCTAACTGGCCACCCATCTCTACATTGGCGTTCCTAAGCATAGAAAAGAAAAAAAAAACTTTTATACCCCCATTTTAACCGTCTGCCACCACTGTAACTGGGGGGATTTTCCCTCCCATTATTCGTAAGGTAAGCGTGACACGAAACGGAAGGCAACCACACACAACATTACACACACAGCCTCTCTCTCTCTCTCTCTCTCTCTCTCTCAGCAATCCCTCTCTCTCTCTCTCTCTCTCTCTCTCTCTCTCTCTCCAAGGAATCTCTCTCTCTCTCTCCACCTCTTTCTCTCCATTCTAACAGGTAATGAAAATGAGAGAGTTGCATCATAACATTAACGTTTATTAACAAGAATAAATAAATCAATCAACCAAGCAATCCAGTCTTACAGACTAACTCAAAAACAGTACAATGTCAAGTCACCAAAAAAGTCTACACCCCTCTGGGAATTCTTTGTCCCCCGCATTCCAGAAGTACCAGATCCGTCTGTTTCAAAGATACAGAACACACCCGGTAAGTACACACACAAGTTTAAAGACAAAGTTAATAAAATGGAACATCTTACAAGATATCAAACAAGCCATCCCTTTGGCCAAAGCACTTCAACACTTACCCAGACAACCGGACACTAAACACTATTAATAAAAAACTCCCCCAGGCGAATGCCACAGCATCTTGCCTGTGACTTGAAGCCCTCTATCAAAATCCCTCCCATAGGCTTGGGTATGAACCTATTAAAGGGAAGAGGCACACACGCACATACGAACACACAGTTCGCTAGCGCCTCACGGTTCTAGCTGCATCCAGTTTCACAAAGGCACTTTGAGAAGAGTTCATAAACTGTCGTGCATTGACTTGTTGAACTAAGCACTTTTATCTCACGCCACCCCTAGAAACTCATTGATCAGCTACTCTCAGGTCGTCACCTCTACACTGTTCTCCACATTCCATAGGTCACAGGGAACACACGGACAATATATTATTAATCAAAAACCCTAGGCCTTACATATATATATATATATATATATATATATATATATATATATATATATATATATATATATATATATATATATATATATATATATATATATATATATGTGTGTGTGTGTGTGTGTGTGTGTGTGTGTGTGTGTGTGTGTGTGTGTGCGTGCGTGTGTGTGTGTGTGTGTGTTTGTCTGTGTATGTATGTATGTGTTTAAGTTTTCGGAAAAAACTTTTAAAAGGGGAGCAAGAATAAGGAAATAACTTTTACGTAAGAAGGAAAATGTTATTTCCTTGCGGTCTTTTCAAATAACATTCAGTAGATATCGAAGCTCATAAATTTAAGATTTTAGAAAGGAAACAGGAATAAAGTACAGTGAAAATGTAAGGATCCCCATTACCAGAACGGTTTGCAAGACACTGTCAAAGGATCTTTTAGATATTGGTTTCATGGCAGGTTATGGACGATAAGTCAATGTAACCTTAATGAAAGCAAGACGTTTTTTTTGCTGGAGAAGGATATTTAAATGAACACCATTCTTGCACGATGGTCCTTGAAACCCTATTCTTCTGATGGTCGGGTGAGCTTTCATTTTCCATTTATCTAATTAAAGTACTTGTTGGTAGGGGGCTGAATCTATATCAAATTAAAATACTAATCTGGCTCTGCGATATTTATATTACTGTGAACTGGAAGTGAAAATTCATCCTTACATGCAGACATATTAGCAAAGTGTCTCGTAAGCATAAGGATACAGAATAGTTAAGGCAATATCCTCCATATGCCCATGAATTTTGAAAAGAAGGTGAAAAAAAGAAAAATAATTCTTAAAACAACCGAGATCATTATTAAAGCTTGAAAAATTATATGGTTTGGTGAAGATGAAATTCTGGAGAGAAAAATATGATTCGGAAGAATAATAGACAGCTAGGAGGAGCTCGTTAATGAGATCTATAAATAAGTTCTAATAGACAAATGCTAATTAGACATATCAGGCATAAAAGATGAAAGCAACAAACCTCTCAATATTACTAGTAGATGTATTTATCCAATTAGCAAACTATTTGAAGTGACAAATACAAAGAACAAAACTAAGCTGAAGACAAAGTCAAAGTACGTGGTTCTGATACGAAGGGTTTAATAAAAAGGAATGTTTCCTGTCAGAGGAGGACTTTCCTGAGTTAATTCTTTCCTAGGAGGGGAACAATGCAGGAACTCAGAAAGAAAAATGCCAGAAGAATGTTTTCGGCAGTTTTGGGTAAGAGGTCGTTTGATGGCCAACCAGTAAATTCTGAATAACGGGATCATTCAGCAAGCATGGAATAGCTCCAATGCCATAGAAGCTTTCGACTAAGAGGCATCAAGAATTTATGAGTCTCAGTACAAGAACTTTTTCTCTTGACACTGTCGCTTTTTTATATCTTGTTATTCTGTCTGTTATATATTTGGTTACATCCTGACTTGATTGTCTCTCCTTGATTGCAGGAAACCCCACAAAACCATTCGGTTCGGCTAACGATTTCTGCTGACGAGGGAGAGAGGGAGTTTCGCAACAATTCCTGAATTGACAAAGGAAAACTTCCTTATTTAATAAAGGAAAGGAAAAATGTAAATATATATACCTAAAATAAATATTTGGAGTGTAAAGTAACGATACTGGAAATATCTCACTCGTAACAAAGCCCTTGTTTCTTTTTATTAGCTCAACACTCTTTCAGAAATAAGAAATATGGCTTCTTCTATGATATATTATCCATCAGTGTGGTATATATATATATATATATATATATATATATATATATATATATATATATATATATATATATATATATATATATATATATATATATATATATATATATATATTATATATATATATATATATATATATATATATATATATATATATATATTGAACGTAGCGAGAAAATTCTCGTGCTTGAGAATATAAAACCAACCTAAGAAGACGAGTGAAAACTGGGACTTAGATCAATAAACTACGGACGCACTTGTACCAAGTCTAGGTTTTCACTGGCCTTCCTACACACACACACACACACACACACACACACATATATATATATATATATATATATATATATATATATATATATATATATATATATATATATATAAGTCATATCACATTTCGTGATTCATATACATATATCGAGCTACAATGTCCTTTAATATCTAATTCGCTCTACCTCGGAATTAATATATTTTCATATATGCTTAACCGAAGGGGAATTTTTTCTCGATAATAGATTTGCCTGGACCAGGGCGCGAACCTATGGATCCTTTCAAACCCAGGAACGTCAGTGAAGCTTTTCCTACTACACCACCGTGAGAGGTTAAAAGTTCATGTCGCCTCTCACCCTCATCTATACCTTTTGCGCGCAGGTAATTAGTTGGTTTGGAGACAACATCAACCCACTCGACTCCGGTAGTGTTTGTAGTGCTTTTGACAGCACGTAGCCAATCTATAAGTCATATCACATTTCCGTGATTCATATACATATATCGAGCTACAATGTCCTTTAAATATCTAATTCGCTCTACCTCGGAATTAATATATTTTCATATATGCTTAACTGAGGGGAATTTTTTCTCGATAATAGATTTGCCCTGGACCAGGGCGCGAACCTAGGATCCTTTCAAACCCAGGAACGTCAGTGAAGCTTTTCCTACTACACCACCGCGAGATGTTAAAAGTTCATGTCGCCTCTCACCCTCATATACCTTTCGCCCCCCCGCGCAGGTAATTAGGTTGGTTTGGAGACAAACATCAACCCACCTCGACTCCGGTAGTGTTTGTAGTGCTTTTGACAGCACGTAGCCAATCTATAAGGCATATCACATTTCCGTGATTCATATACATATATCGAGCTACAATGTCCTTTAATATCTAATTCGCTCTACCTCGGAATTAATATATTTTCATATATGCTTAACCGAAGGGGAATTTTTTCTCGATAATAGATTTGTCTGGACCAGGGCGCGAACCTATGGATCCTTTCAAACCCAGGAACGTCAGTGAAGCTTTTCCTACTACACCACCGCGAGAGGTTAAAAGTTCATGTCGCCTCTCACCCTCATATACCTTTCGCGCGCAGGTAATTAGTTGGTTTTGGAGACAACATCAACCCACCTCGACTCCGGTAGTGTTTGTAGTGCTTTTGACAGCACGTAGCCAATCTATAAGTCATATCACATTTCCGTGATTCATATACATATATCGAGCTACAATGTCCTTTAATATCTAATTCGCTCTACCTCGGAATTAATATATTTTCATATATGCTTAACCGAAGGGGCGGGAATTTTTTCTCGATAATAGATTTGCCTGGACCAGGGCGCGAACCTATGGATCCTTTCAAACCCAGGAACGTCAGTGAAGCTTTCCTACTACACCACCGCGAGAGGTTAAAGTTCATGTCGCCTCTCACCCTCATATACCTTTCGCGCGCAGGTAATTAGTGGTTTGGAGACAACATCAACCCACCTCGACTCCGGTAGTGTTTGTAGTGCTTTTGACAGCACGTAGCCAATCTATAAGTCATATCACATTTCCGTGATTCATATACATATATCGAGCTACCGGAGTCGAGGTGGGTTGATGTTGTCTCCAAACCAACTAATTACCTGCGCGCGAAAGGTATATGAGGGTGAGAGGCGACATGAACTTTTAACCTCTCGCGGTGGTGTAGTAGGAAAAGAAAATTTCACTGACGTCCTGGGCTTTGAAAGGATCATAGGTTCGCGCCCTGGTCCCCCAGGCAAATCTATTTATCGAGAAAAAATGCCCCTTCGGTTTAAGCTTATCAATATGAAAATATATTTAATTCCGAGGTAGAGCGAATATGATATTAAAGGACATTGTAGCTCGATATATGTATATGAATCACGGAAATGTGATATGACTTATAAGATTGGCTACGTGCTCGTCCAAAAGCACTTCAATAAACACTACCGGAGTCGAGGTGGTGATGTTGTCTCCAAACCAACTAATACCTGCGCGCGAAAGGTATAGAGGTGAGAGGCGACATGAACTTTTAACTCTCGCGGTGTGTAGTAGGAAAAGCTTCCACTGACGTTCCTGGGTTTGAACGGGATCCATAGGTTCGCGCCCTGGTCCAGGCAAATCTATTCCGAGGAAAAAATTCCCCTTCGGTAAGCTATATGAAATATATTAATTCCGAGTAGAGCGAATTAGATATTAAAGGGACATTCGTAGCTCGATATATGTATATGAATCACGGAAATGTGATATGACTTATAGATTGGCTACGTGCTGTCAAAAGCACTACAAACACTACCGGAGTCGAGGTGGGTTGATGTTGTCTCCAAACCAACTAATTACCTGCGCGCGAAAGGTAATATGAGGGTGAGAGGCGACATGAACTTTTAACCTCTCGCAGTGGTGTAGTAGGAAAAGCTTCACTGACGTTCCTGGGTTTGAAAGGATCCATAGGTTCGCGCCCTGGTCCAGGCAAATCTATTATCGAGAAAAAAATCCCCTTCGGTTAAGCATATATGAAAATATGTTAATTCCGAGGTAGAGCGAATTAGATATTAAAGGACATTGTAGCTCGATTTATATATATATATATATATATTATATATATATATATATATATATATATATATATATATATATATATATATATATATATATATATATATGTGTGTGTGTGTGTGTGTGTGTGTGCCTGCGTGTTTGTGTGTGTGTGTGTTTGTGTATAACTGAATAACGAAAACTTGCAACGTAATGAATATATAAATAAAAGCAAAATCCACGGAGGAAAGTGAAACTATGGAGCACCGATGCTAGGCCTCTCGACTCTCGTCCTTTACTAAGCAGACTGACATAAATATGAAAGTAAGTTTGCAAAGAAAGCTCGTATCAATGACAGATAGAGATTATAAAGGAAAAAAATTGACCTGGAATTCAACACACCTTACGAATTAGTAGAACTGCCCAAAACAGGGGTACAATTTAAGATATTTACAAAAGATAAACTCCAATTGCTCAGAAGCCAGGACAAGACAATTAAAAGATGATAGAGGGTGGTGACTGACCGCAGAAAAGAAGTGCTATAAAAGTACAATTCAATTAATGTCATTTTGGTAAACAATAAAATTTTTTTTGCAAAGTGAAAAAAAAAAAAAAAAAAAAAAAAAAAAATATATATATATATATATATATATATATATATATATATATATATATATATATATATATATATATACATATATATATATATATATATATATATATATATATATATATATATATATATATATATATATATATATATATATATTATACATATATTAAACATGCAGGCACAAAGAAAATATCTATAAGGTAACTAATTCGTAATTAAGTCAGTGATTTTATCTTTGAGGTCATTCTTAAACATTTTACTTATACAATGTAGATTCTTTAGGGACTTTGGTAAAAAGAGAACAAACATCATAACTAATGAATCCATCAGTAGGGCAAAAAGTTATTTCTGTTTAATTCATCAACTAATCCCAGAGAAATATATATATATATATATATATATATATATATATATATATATATATATATATATATATATATATATATATATATATATATATATATATATATATATATATATATATATATATATATATATATATATATATATATATATATAATATAATATATATATTATATATATATATATATATATATATATATATATATATATATATATATATATATATATATATATATATATATATATATATATATATATATATATATATATATATATGAGACTCGGAGATAGTTCCAAGTAACGGGAGAGGAGCTTGGGGATATATTTTGAAAGTTTATATGATAATGAGCCATACAAGTGAGGTGACAAAGGAAATCTAACCGACAAATGACGTAGTAGTTCTTTTTTATTTATAAGAATTTTTATCACTGTGTTATTGAAATTTTTTATGACTTTATCAATGGGATTATTTGCTAGTTTTTAGCATGTCGTATCATCATCTACTATGAGCTTCAGGGCCTCTGTAACACGGTTTTTTTGGATTTTGCTCCTTATCAAAGCATCGGATGTAGCTGAAATTGACATATGTATATTTCACAACCACACAAATTTTATCAGCATTAACAATAACCTAAACCCGATAGTTTTAATTTTTATAGAGTAAAAATGATCTAGCCGACGCCATGGCCAATGATTGCGAGCCAAGAGTCGAAAAACATTCATTACGTAAGCAAAGTAAACATTGTTTTACGAAATGTTGCCCCGCCCATCCACTAGACAGAAACCCATTCACCTTATTCCATCAGCTCTGAAACCCAAGTAGTCAAGAATGGCTAACAGGATTTGGAATTGTCCCCGTGGTTGCAAAACTGCATTTGTCTTACGACTTGCAACTTTATACAGTCAAAAGAAAGCCCGTGGCCATACTTACTATAGCCTGAATAGGTAATTATTCAGTTTCTAGTTTAAATCCAATGTTTATGGTCTGATTTGTATTTAGCGTAACGTGATTATAATACTTGTAATGTCATTCAGGATTTTGAACATTTCCATTAACTATTCACTGTGCCACCAAGAGAGAGAGAAAGAGAGAGATTGTATGTAAACAGTCTTTATATAACTATTTTTTGTTAAAATAAGATTTTTATTCAAAGTAAAAAACAAGCTTATATGTGCTAAAATCTCCAGCAGACCAACGGATCATCCGATATAATTTTTTTTCTTCTTCTTTAGTCTGTACGACCATGTTGGATATAAAGACTTTATGAATGGCGGAACGATACATAGATGTGGGTGGGGTATCTGTGCTAGCTAGTAATACTACTGCAGCAGTAGTGCCGCAAAATTAGTATTAGCAGCAATATACATGAATGAAACGTTTAGGCCAACTGCTGGGATCCTTGAGGATCATTTAGCACTTCTTACAACTACTCGAGAAATGAGTTTTTATAGCCAGAAGTTAGATTTTCTAATACAACAATGTCCATGATAGCCTTCAGTGTTATCCTGAATACAACGAGGCGAAAGTGGGTGGAGCCTCATGAAGTCATCATTCTGACGATAATTATTGGTGAAGGTTTAAAGCCAAAATACGGTAACGGCTATTTTTTCTTTTTCCAGTAAATAGGTAGATAGCCGATAAATAAAAATTGCTTGACATTGGATACAGCAGTTATCAAATCAAGTTTGTCTACTATGTCTTTAAAAATTACCAACTATTCCCTACATCTTGTCAATCTGATTGTGACCTATAAAGTAGATTATAATTTCTTAGGACACTTATTTTGGGAGTTAGACTAATAATCGAAGTGTTTTTGCATTTATTAACATATTTTGTTGGTATGTTCAATTATGACAATTATCAGTGGAGAGGATTCAGAGTTCATAAAGGTGTACTGCTTTGCTTGTATTTAAATTTTTATGTCATTGTTGCCGGAGGTATAGCCTTCGTTACGTATAGCCAATCATCCATCGAGAAAGAGGGAAGAAATGCTGTCATAAGTTACGTAACGAGTGCGTTCGAAACCTTATCTCTGAGTAAGTTGGCCCGTCTTCAAAAAAAGTCACTTTTACATTATAAGTACCAAATTTATTCAACCTACGTAATGAAGAATACAGTCAAAATTTATGTGTAGATATAATGTGTATTCTGAATAAGCGTTATATCTATGAAAATGCATAGATAAAAACTTATTGCCAAAAAACCGTGTTACAGAAGCCCTGAATCTCATAGTAGTAGGGCTTACATACGTGATATGTAGATATGTAGTCAGGCTTTGTCTTAAAATTATTACGGAACTATTTGACTTATCAGCTTTTGTGATGTGGATTGCTTGTCCTTTTTAAGATCGGTCATACTTTTTTTTGTAACGAATAGGGAATTTACTTTCAAAACTAACATTGGGCGCTCCATAAACAATACCTTTAATTATGTCAACATAATTTTGGAAAAAATCACAATATTCTTCGAATTTACTCAGGGCGTGTTTTTGCACAAGGTATATTTTGAGAAGAGTCAAATTTTGGATTTCTCATATTAACATGGTACGTGGCATATATATATATATATATATATATATATATATATATATATATATATATATATATATATATCATATATATATATATATATAAAACACCTACTTTTTAATGTTGCACTTAATTCAGCATATATCTAACTGACTTTTGTTATCTCTTCAGTTATTTCTCTTTCATGTTATTCCTTTTTGCACT
>NC_061095.1:41615492-41617992 GCF_015104395.2 Macrobrachium nipponense | reverse complement strand
TATATATAATATTAATATTATTTAATTATATATATGTTATTATATTATATTATATCTATATATAATTATAATAATTATAATATATATATTAATATTATATATAGATATATATTCTATATATATATATATAAAATATATATATAAGATATTATATATACATATTATATATTCTATATATATATATATATATATATATATACATATATCTATTATAATATAATATTATAAGATATATATATATATTATATATATAATATTTATATATATTAGATAATATATATATGTGTGTTGTGTGTGTGTGGGTGTGTGTGTGTGTGTGTGTGTGTGTGTGTGTTGTGTTGTGTTTTGTTTTCTGTATGTGTGTTTTGTGTTGTATGGGGGGTGTTTTGTGTGCGTGTATAACGAAAGAATTAAGAATAGTTCACAAGGATGTTTTTGCATTTCACTGACTAATGTAAGGATAAAAATTCATGAAAACTAACATGTGAGTAATAGCTAAGTTGGGTTTCATTAAATTAGTGTCTAATGCAAAAGTATCATCCCTTTTCAAAACGCACAGGATTTCATCATTAGCATTCGCCAGTTTTAAAGGAGGTGGAATTTTAACTCTGAATTTCGTAGTTTCTTCACAAACTTTGCATCGTAGAGCACTAACCATCCGATACCCTGCCATTAGCCCCTATATCCAACATCACAAAATCTTAATCTATTTTAACCTACTCCTGTAACACAATGGTGATACTTTATTTCAGAATACGGAGGTTTTATTACAGCGAGGTGTTTCCTGTCTCGTGGTTCTCCTCGGTTTCCTTCAAAACTCTATTATGAAAGTTTATTCTAAATTTTTTTTATACAAATGAAGGTTTTCATTTCATTAATTGGCCAGGTCTCTTTAATGATAATAAAGTAGATATGCAACATAAACTCGTGTAAATTATTGTATATATTTTCACTATAATAACGCTTCAAAAGAAGCTCTATTTCCTTTACAATTTCCCTGAAAACTATATATTTTGAGTAATTCAGTCTCTAACGTGTGTCATCTTCCAGCCATCCATTCAAGGAGACGAGGTCCTTGAATTTGATTTGTGGGTTTCCACCTCAGAATTCCAATTATCTCAGGATGCATTCCAGAGCTGGAACCAAACGCAAACAGCGTCATTGCTGGTATGTGACAGGTGAGGCGTGCATCACAATCAATGGCATCTTTGCGCTATTCAAAGACGGATCAGGAAAGAGATGTGTTGTGATAAACCTGTTCACTGGCTGCTGATTCGACAACCCATAATGGCATATGGCTCGTTTAAATCTTAAAATAACAATACTATTTTAGAGATACGGTAACGGCTGGCCCTTCTTTGCAAAATAATAATCATAAGGGGATTATTGTGATGTGATGTTGATTGTAGTTCATGCTTAGTCACCATTTATTTAAGACAATTGAAAGTCAGTGTTGTTGCATCAGTAATCTGTTAAATAAAAGGATAAGTTACACTATCTTTGAACTGTATGCTTATTCCACCATCAATCAGATTCTCTGAAAGGTTCATTTGGTAAGACATGTACCTTTATCTAATTCCAACTCAAAGAAAGTTTCATTTTCAATGAGTTTCAGGTAATTAACCTGTTATTCAGTTCTAATTATAACTTGAACTTATAATAACAATGATAAGGGATCATTCTATGAAATGTGTTGTTTCTCAAAGCCGAACAAGTTATTTTTATATGTTATATTAAAATGAATACGCAAAACATTAGAGACTTGACAATGGTTGCATCACTGCAAGTTTTCTTTTCTTCTTCTTCTTCTTCTTCTTCTTCTTCTTCTTCTTCTTCTTCTTCTTCTTCTTCTTCTTCTTTTCAACGACTCACGACACACTTAGAATATGAGTTGAGAATTATTTTTGTTTGTTTGATCATGAAAACCCAACCGAGAGATTCAATTCCGATGGCTCTGAACAGGCATATTCTTCCTGCCTCGTTACATTTCATAAGAAATGATAAAGATATTCGAGTATATTACGTTATCTGTCAGAAGTATAAAACTTCACTTATATGTTTATTGTTCTCGATAGTCTTCTATATCTGTAAACTCTCTTTTGTTTATTCGCAACAGATATGATCCTTTTCCAGTTGTGCTCTATCTTGTAAAACAATATGCAAGGGAATGCTAAGTATGTCTAGCATCTCACTAGCTTTGTTAGGGATAAAGGATTGGAGATGAATGTCACATATCAATCAATATTTCTTTCTTGCTAGATATTTTTCTGAAGCCTAAGATAATTTTGCCGTCATGTGCAAGATTATGCCCTTTTCTTTATATTTTTGTATCAGGAAAGCACCAGGCCATATACAACAAGTCTGCTGTTGATACCTTTGGCATTTTTCCAGTTGGAGGGACACTACCGAAGGGATAGAAACGCCGGCAATGACACTTATAATAAACTGGTTTCTAACACGAAATGGCTGACCTACAAACCTAATTGCCCTTCGAGATACA
>NC_061095.1:41597992-41600492 GCF_015104395.2 Macrobrachium nipponense | reverse complement strand
GATTTTTATAATGATTCTTGACACAAAAATCTTGCGTCAAAAGATAAAAACAAACTCAAAAACTGTACATTTTCAAATGTATGTCGTTTTTTAAAAGATTTTTGAAACAAAATAACACATCTAAAGGAGGACTAAAACGCGTTAAATATTTCATTTAAATTGATATATATTTTAAGCTTTTTTCAGTTCGATTTTTTATTTAGCATTTTTATGATGATTTTTAAAACTAAAAGACAAAAATCCTAAAAATATTGCGCAAAAACTGGAATAATTTCTTAAACACTTTATGCGATTTTTATATCATTATATTTGAATTAAAAAATTCAGTCATAAAAATGAGTGTACAATCCAAAAATTAAATAATTATTTTAACATGTCTATTTGAAATTCATTCCTCTTTGTGATGGATGATTTTTGCTTCAAAAATCGTTTAGAAAATTGGCTAAAATTAGGACAATGAACTTCAAATTCAAAAGCAGTTAGTTTGAATCTAATATTTTTAATATTTTGCCTGATTTTTGATGACTGATTTTTATTTCGAAAATTATTTCAAAAAACACCTGAAATTCGGGCAATAAATGTAACAAAATCATTTAAGAAATATATAAATTTTTGCATAATATACATAATATTTTTGAGTTTTTACCTCCTTTATTTTGGCGATTTTTGTATCAAAAATAAATATAAGAATAGCATGAAAAATGGGGGTGGGCGAAGAAAACGATTTTCTTATATTTCAATTTAAATACAATATTTTTCACTGTCACCAAATAAGAGGGCCAAACTCCCAAAAAGGGAGCCAATAAGCCCAAAGATATTGCATTTAAAATTACTTATTTTTAGAGCTTTTCTCTGTTTCATTTTTTGAACTATTATTTAGAGAATTTTTTATAATGATTAAATTGAAACAGAAAACAGCCACTAGAGTAAGTGGTAAATTTTAAATATTTTTTATTACTTTTCATGTTACATTAATCAATCTACTAAAAATTTAGGCGATTTTCTAATTGATTTTTGAAATAAAAATTAGTCACCAAAGAGAGGGTAAAACTCCCAAACAAAAATGTATAAAAAAAAAATTTATCAATTTTCTAAATGATTTTTGAAGCAAAAATCATCCATCATAAAGAGAGATGAATTTCAAATAGACATGTTAAAATGATTATTTAATTTTTGGATTGTATACTTATTTTTATGACTGATTTTTTTTTCAAAAATAATTAAAAATAAAAATCGCCTAAAAATGGGACAAGGAAAGTATAGCATAAAACGATTAATAAATATTCCAGTTTTTGCCACAATTTTTTATTTCAGGTTTTTGTCTTTTGTTTCAAAAATCATCATAAAAATGCTAAATATATAATTAAACTGAAAAAAGCTTAAAATATATATAAATTTAAATGAAATATTTAACGCATTTTAGTCCTTCTTTAGAAGTGTGATTTTTGTTTCAAAAATCTTTTAAAAAACCACATATTTATAAAAAAAATTTATTTTGGTACACAATTTTTGAGAGTTTATTTTCATCTTTTGATGCAAGATTTTTGTATCAAGAATCATTTTAAAAAATCACCTAAAAAGGAGGAAAAAAATACATTTATGATATTTTGCATTCGATTTAATTCTGACTTCTGTTTCCATAATCATTTCGAAAATTACCGCTTTTGATGAATAATTATGAAAATCGCATAAGAAAGGACAAAAATGAAACTAAAAACCTTATTTGAATTTATATACAATATTTGTTTTGGGCAGCTTTTTGATAAATAATTTTAGTTTTTGTCTAAATTTCAATGATATATTCATTTTCGTATTTGTATTAAATTATTTTTTTAAATAAAAATCTGTTATCAAAATAAGTGCGAAAATTCTTAAAAATACTGTATTTATTCCGTGTCCCCCCCCCCCCTTTTTTTTAGCGAATTTTTGAATGTAATTTTGAAACAAAAAATAGCCAAAATAAAAAAGGAAATATACTCAATAATATTTTGCACAAATTTACAGAATTATTTTTAAAACATTTTACGTTCTATTTCTAGGCGATTTTTAAAATAATTTTTGAAATAAAAATCAGTCATCAAAAGAGGGAAAAGCTATCAAAGTTAGTGAATTGAAATTAATTTTTTAACTGATTTTAATTTAAAATAGGAACAAACTCTCAAACATATTGTAACAAAAACAAAATTAAACTACTTTTAAAAATATTTTTCAAATAGAAATCTGTCATCAAAAAAACATAAAAATTTTAATCGATTATTGAGTGATTTTTGAAACAAAAATCAGTCATCAAAAAGATAAGAAAATTTAAAAAAAATACGTACTAAAATTAAAATATATTTCAATGATTTAAAAAAAAATCTTTTATTGTTTCTCTATTTCATTTTATTTTTTAGGAGATTTTTATGATGAGTTTTTGAACAAAAAAACTCAAATATTTTGGGCAATAATTGATATATTGTTCTAGTTTTTATGCGATTTCCAAATGATTTTTGAAATATAA
>NC_061095.1:41581324-41597492 GCF_015104395.2 Macrobrachium nipponense | reverse complement strand
CAAATGGAGTCAATTATGTTGGGGTCAGGGGTGGCCACGCCCCCCAGAATAGTGGAGGGTTGAAAGGATGGTTTTATTCCCTTATAGTTATGTGACGTCACAGGGGTAGAAAAGTGGAGTCGATTTGGGGGTTAGGGGAGGCCACGCCCCCCTAATATGAGCCCATGTACGTACATGAGCTTGTAAGACAAATGGAGTCAATTTGGGGTCAGGGGTGGCCACGCCCCCAGAATAGTGGAGGGTTGAAAGGATGGTTTTATTCCCTTATAGTTATGTGACGTCACAGGGGTAGAAAAGTGGAGTCGATTTGGGGTTAGGGGAGGCCAGCACCCCCCTAATATGAGCTCGTGTACGTACATGAGCTTGTAAGACAAATGGAGACAATTATGAGCTCATGTACGTACATGAACTTATCATACATATGGAGTCAATTATGAGCTCATGTACGTACATGAGCTTATAATACAAATGGAGTCAATTTGGGGTCAGGGGTGGCCACGCCCCCCAGAATAGTGGAGTCTATATGGGGTCAGGGTGGCCACACCCCCCAGACAAGTGGAGTCTACTATGGGTCGGGGTGGCCACGCTTCTTTTGGGGGTTTTGGGGTTGCCCCGCCCTTTTTAGGCCTCACGTACGTACATGAGCCAATCAGGAGGGGGAGGGGGGTAGCCACGCCCTTGGGGGGGTGAAGGGGGGGGGGGCGGGGGACGGGGCTAGAAAAGTGGAGTCTATATGGGGTCTTTTCCTCTACTAGTGATTCGTTTCACTTCGAGGTAAATGTACGATAAATTCATAAAATAAACACATTTTGCAAGAAATGTGGGCATTCGAAACCATTGGGACATCAATTTCTGCCAACAAGCTTTAGTACTTAGCAAACACATTTATTTAGTCTCTCAATTCTTCAGTCTATCATCGATATCATAAGGAAGATTTTTTGGGAAACTTTAACCTTTCAAAATAAGCTCTCATTTAGATCATCAAGTAATTATAACCAGAAGTTAAAGCTTATCTCGATAAGAACAAAAGCAATAAGCTCTAATTCATTAAACTAGATTTGTTGGAATATCTAAATCATATAAATATTAAGGTATTCACGCCAAACGTAAACATTATTCATCAGTTTTTATTTTTAGCCGATACAGAAAAACATACAAGAAGTGATCCCGCAGCGTAACTGTTTTCCTTCAAGATGTTGGCCAAATATTACATCACAGATGAGGATTAGAGAACTGGAAAGAAGGTCGCGGGGCCAGCTTCGTTTTTTTTTTTTTTTTCTTTTTTTTATAAAAAAAAAAAGAAAAGAAGAAATTGCCATTAAGGGAAATCGCAGAGAATAATTCCATATCCCAGCCTACCTGGCACAGGGGACACCACTCAAATCCTTCTCACTGATGGACAGGCGTTGTCTGAACAGATGGCGCCTTTTCCTTGACTGAAAAATGTCAAATTTTATATCATACTGAAAGATATAATTCAAATAATAAAGTTATAAATACTTGTGGCACAACGTTGCAAAACAATAGCTATTTTCCCCCATTTGGGCCAAATTTTACACACAATATTTCAGTAAAAGGAAACATTATTTAATACCCTAGCAGGTGTTTCACTGCTAACCAACAGTTACGTTCGAAGAATAAGGTTCCAAGGTACATATATTTGGAGCGAAAAGTCCGAAAAAGACTTGTGCGATTCTTGATAACTTCATACTTATAATCAAGGCAGTGATGCCAACCATCTGAGAGCTCCTTACCCAAACTAGGCACAGAAATTACCCTACTTTTCTTGTCATTACCCTATACCTGGCCTAAAAGCTTAAAATTTCCTTTGTAAAGTCTAATTACCGTGTCACTAATAAACAAGTCATGGAAGGGGCGAATCAGTGACATAATCACAGCTGTGGCTATTCAAAATTCTTACCTGTAGCCATTGTCTCAGTTTTGTTTCCTGGGCTTCTCCTTCTCTTCCTTTGAAAGTTTATTTCGATACTTCCTTTTCTTATTAGGCGTGGAAGGACCTGCACCCACGGCACTTGAAGTACAAATTCAGTAATTCAGGTATAAATGTTAACAAAGTTGGAATAGTAAACACATAACATTTTTACCCAGACAAATGACTGGATGAGATCTAACGCCTTGGCATCCAAAACATTTGAAAATGATCGAGATTCCGACGTACAAGAATTATACAAGTTAGATTCCAACCGTTAGTTGCAGCGTTTGCTTTGACACACTAAATAATAAAATAAAGTAGGAATACGAATTTTTTTTCTATTTGTCTTTTGCACAGAAATAGGAAAATAAATATAAAATATAATAGAAGACAAATTACCCTACGTTTAGCTCAGGTTTGCTGACATTACCCCATCACCCTATAGACTTAGATTTGAGGCTCAATCACCCCATGTGTAGGGTAATTACCCGACTGAATCAAGGTCGTAGCCCTAAATAAATACATATTATGGGAGGAGTTGGAGGGACACGTAGTTAGGAATAGACTGCATACTATATTTATATATATATATATATATATATATATATATATATATATATATATATATAATATATATATATATATATATATACATACATATTTATATATATATATATATATATATATATATATATATATATATATATATATATATATATATATATATGTATGTATATATATACATACATATTTATATATGTATATATATATATAGATATATATATATATATATATATATATATATATATATATATATATACATATATATATATATATATATATATATATATATACATATAAATAGCAATTTTCAGCTGATAATGTCCATAAAGAAAAGCATTTTAAGGTTTCCTTTGTCGGTGAGGGGAATTTTAGAACATTTCCCTCTCAGAATTAACTATCCACTTATTTCCATAAATATTTGCACAATACATACTTCCACAAACACACACACACACACACACACACACACACACACACACACACACACACACATATATATATATATATATATAGTATATATATATATATATATATATATATAGTGTGTGTGTGTGTGGTGTGTGTGTGTGTGCGTGCGTGTATAACGAAAGAATTAAGAATGGTTCACAAGGATGTTTTTGCATTTCACTGACTAATGTAAGGAACAAAAGTATCATCCTTTTCAAAACGCACAGCATTTCATCATTAGCATTCGCCAGTTTTGAAGGAGGTGGAATTTTAACTCTGAATTTCGTAGTTTCTTCACAAACTTTGCATCGTAGAGCACTAACCATCCGATACCCTGCCATTAGCCCCTATATCCAACATCACAAAATCTTAATTTATTTTAACCTACTTCTGTAACACAATAAATACTTTATTTCAGAATACGGAGGTTTTATTAGAGCGAGGTGTTTCCTGTCTCGTGGTTCTCTTCGGTTTCCTTCAAAACTCTATTATGAAAGTTTATTCTAAATTTCTTTATGCAATTGAAGGTTTTCATTTCATGAATTGGCCAGGTCTCTTTAGTAATAATAAAGTAGATATGTAACATAAACTCGCATAAATTATTGTACATATTTTCACTATAATATCGATTTTAAAGTAGCTGTATTTCCTTTACAATTTACCTGAAAACTATATATTTTGAGTAATTCAGTCTTTCACGTGTGTCATCTTACAGCCATTCATTCAAGGAGACGAGGTCCTTGAAGGAGATTTGTGGGTTTCCAGCTCAGAATTCCAATTACCTCAGGATGCATTCCAGAGCTGGAACCAAACGCAAACAGCGTCATTGCTGGTATGTGACAGGTGAGGCGTGCATCACAATCAATGGCATCTTTGGGCTATTCAAAGACGGGTAGGGAAAGAGATGTGTTGTGATAAACCGGTTCAATGGCTGCTGATACGGCAACAACCCATAGTGACATATGGCTCGTTTAAATCTTAAAATAACAATACTATTTCAGAGATACGGTAAAGGCTGGCCCTTCTTTGCAAAATAATAATCATAAGGGGTTTATTGTGATGTGATGGCGATTGTAGTTCATGCTTAGTAACCATTTATTTAAAACAATTGAAAGTCAGTGTTGTTGCATCAGTAATCTTTTAAATAAAATGATAAGGTACACTATCTCTGAACTGTATGCTTATTCCACTATCAATCAGATTCTCTGAAAGGTTCATTTGGTAAGACATGTACCTTTATCTAATTCCAACTAAAAGGAAGTTTCATTTTCAAAGAGCTTCGGGTAATTAACTTGTTATTCAGTTCTAATTATAACTTGAACTTATAATAACAATGGTGAAGGATCATTCTATGGAATGTGTTGTCTCTCAAAGCCGAACAAATTATTTTTATATGTTATATTAAAATGAATACGCAAAACAATTAGAGACTTGACAATGGTTGCATCACTGCAAGTTTTCTTTCTTCTTCTTCTTCTTCTTCTTCTTCTTCTTCTTCTTTTCAACGACACACGCCACACAAGGTTATGAGTTGAGAATTATATTTTTTTTTATTTTATCATGAAAACCCAACTGAGAAATTCAATTCCGATGGCTCTGAACAGGCATATTCTTCCTGCCTCGTTACATTTCATAAGAAATGATAAAGATATTCGAGTATATTACGTTATCTGTCAGAAGTATAAAACTTCACTTATATGTTTATTGTTCTCGATAGTCTTCTTTATCTGTAAACTCTCTTTTGTTCATTCGCAACAGATATGATCCTTTTCCAGTTGTGGTCTATCTGGTAAAACAATATGCAAGGGAATGCTAAGTATGTCTAGCATCTCACTAGCTCTGTTGAGGATAAAGAATTGGAGATGAATGTTACATATCAATTATTATTTCGTTCTTGCTAGATATTTTTCTGAAGCCTAAGATATTTTTGCGTCATGTGCAAGATTCTGCCCTTTTCTTTATATTTTTGGATCAGGAAAGCATCAGGCCATATACAACAAGTCTGCTGTTGATGCCTTTGGCATTTTTCCAGTTATAGGGACACTACCGAAGGGATAGAAACGCCGCCACTGACACTTATAAACCGGTTTCTAAAACGAAATGGCTGACCTACAAACCTAATTGCCCTTCGAGATACAATTCATTATGACTCTACTTTTATTCACTCTAAGCTCTCCAAACCAATAACTGAACCACCTCTTCTTGATGTATACCTAGTTTTCCATTAAAGTCTCCTAAGTCAACTAGATTTTATTCCCATTCAAGAACACATTCTGACACTACCCGCAATACCCTTTCATTCATACGTTTTATAACGAAAGTTTCCTTCTGTAACATCGATTCATTTCCCTACATAACCCTTTAACGTATCCTTGATCACCCTATCAATTGAAGTTCTTTTATTTTATTTATTATTATTTTTTTTTGTATCATGAATTCCAAATCACGACAGACTTCATTCCTGATATCTAATATCATGTTTTTTCGCAGCTTCATCACAACTGTAAAATCCTATTAAGAAAACTCTCAAGCGATTTTCAGATATGACAGTTTCCTTAATTTAGCATAGTGGACGATGCAAATTTCCTGTTGTGTTTATTCTATTTTATTCTGAACTTTAATCAACATCCAGTAGAGTCCTAAAGATAACCATGTTCTGCATTTCAATATTGTCTATTATTTCATTTATTTATATATTTTTTTTTTATTTATGGAACGGAGGGCCATGAATGAATGTCCAAAAGATATTTCAGGGGAGAAGTGCAACTTCTAATATCAAAGCAGAAATTGCTATCCATTCTTGTCCTTCCATGATTAATTACAGTCGTGGACAAAATCTTATCAAACTTTCTGAAAAGGTGTGATTCCTTTACGTACATATCGCTGTTTAAAATCAACAGTTGCTAGGAAAATAAGCATAGTTTACACACTGGTTATACTCTGAATCTCGTGGATTGTTGATATGTTTCCATTTGATGCGGACATCAGCGGACATAACAGTCAAATCATCATGAACGGTGATGTTCTAGAGAACAAAAGGATTTGATGATTTTGCAGCAACAATTGGCACGAATATTTTTACCCTGTCCAGACCGATCTTTTTTACATAATAGAACAAACGCTTTAATGAACCTGACAGGTTTAAATCTCTCTGAAAGTTCCCACGAACGAGTTCGACATATTACTTCGCTTACCGTCGATCCATCAAGTCTATGATGTCGGTGTTTTTGGTTGGGTCACTTCATTCAACCTTTATTCTTCTCTTCTCTTTTTCCTTGACTGGATGACCGTTATGTTTACCTGTGAGGTTGTTTCTGCTGATTGTCATCATAAGCATGAAGGCTTTATTCTTGTATTCTAAATGAAAAAAAAATCACATTAACAACGAAGATTTGTAAAGCTCCTTAAAATAAAACAAATTGTATGTGATGACGATCATTGTACTATATAGATAAGGACCATGAGATTTGATTATGGAAAACTTCTTGGCATTTTTATAATTAAATAAAAAAAAGATTCTCTCCCATATATATATATATATATATATATATATATATATATATATATATATATATATATATATATATATATATATATATATATATATATATATATATATATATATATATATAGAGAGAGAGAGAGAGAGAGAGAGAGAGAGAGAGAGAGAGAGAGAGAGAGAGAGATGAACACTCAAAAGAATAATAAAGAAAAGACAGATTTTTGAAAGAGCTGAAGCGTCTTCAATAGTAATGAAGAGGAAAAAATGAGGACGATGTCTCATATTGTTTTTTCTCCTCCCAGAAATCGCGATCCATAAAAAAAAAACGGCTGGTGGCTGAATGAAGGCCTCTGCAATAGTTGAATACCAAGTTTCTTCTGGTGCTGTGTTACCTTAAAGACTTGACAAGAATTATTCTCATTTACTTTTCAACTCATTTTTCATACGCAGTTTTGTTTATTCCCCCAAAAAATTATGAACAGAAATAAAACTCCACTTAATTTCCAATTGATCTAATGCGACACATATAACATCAGGGGCGTCGTCAAGTCTACTGGGATAAGGTTCTTAGCCCCAAGAGTCTTTAAACTATGACCCTCCTCCAACACACTGGGCCAACCACCAATGCCACTTGTAGATTCATTCTATGAAATCTGCCTAAGATTCAACTACCTGCCCCAACGTTCCACACCCGAACCTCAATCCTTACTTATTAGAGTCAGTATTTTATTTGTTTGTGTTTTTTTAGGCTGAACCACACACCCACACAAACCCACACAACCACAACGACACAACATCATATATATTATATATATAATATATATATAATATCTATATATAATATATACCAATAATATAATATATTATATATATATATATATTATACATATAAGACATAATTATATATTATATTAATATATATATAATATAACCATAAATGGTGCGTCTTTCACATGTTAAGCCTGAAATCCTAAATATCTGAGGACCCCTTTTAGTTTCATTCCTAAGAGTATGGCTTCTGCTCCTTAAGAACTGGGCCCCAAAGGAGGAGGAACGCCAGGAGGGAAAAGAATCTGCGCTCAAAAAACCACGGACTCGTTTTTGCCCCTGAATTGGACATCTTGTGGAATGCGTAAGTGAGGAGGCTGCGGTGATGTGCTTTGTCCACGAATTTGCAGATCCTCTGGGAAATACTCTAGACATAAATAGACTTCCCAGTATATCTTAACAATTTCACCGAGAAAAAATCCTTTGCTCATATAGAGCGTTGTCGTTTTTCAACATTTTTCAGCCTCATATTTATTTATTTTTTTTTTTAATCAATAATGCCTAATCTTTGTTGTTTTATTATTCCAGCATTCTCGTATCTCATTAATTTTTTTTACATATATAATTCATCCTAAGGAAGACTGCTAATAATAATAATAATAATAATAATAATAATAATAATAATAATAATAATAATAATAATAATATATAATAATAATAATAATAATAATAATATCTTGGGAGTAGACCCTCTTTTAAACAAGTCTTGTTGAAAAGGATTGCTGCATCAGCTCCATTAATTTTGTATAGAGTCTTCTCTATTTTCCTTATTAAGGATTTCTCAATGTTGCTGAAACTGGCAAGCAACGTGCCAAAGGGGATCGTCAAATCCAGTGTAGTCATATTGAATGATCTTTATTACTGCTATATACATATATTACTGTTACAAGTTTCTCTCTCTCTCTCTCCTCTCTCTCTCTCTCTCTCTCTCTCTCTCTCTGACGTTTCGCCCAGATCTGCCAGGGCATGGTCACAGCGATGGTTGCTGGAGGACTGAATCTTAGTGTTGTTTGTTGTTTAAGATTAAGCTGGCCTTGTGCCAGCACGGGCTCTTGCTCACAGAGCAGCCCGTAACCAAATTGTTCCAGCCAACATCATGCCTGGAACAAGCGCTGCACTGCAAGATTGGAGCGAGTTGCGAGGATGAAAGGCATTCCTCCCCCCAAGGAGCCGACTCTGAAGCCATCTAAACAAGAGACATCGAAGCCACAGCAAATACCCACTGCACCACAGCAACAACTGCCGCCAAAACCACATAGACAACGTCGTACACCAAGAAAGAAAATCGACTACACACCGAAACCAAGAGTACTGCGCCATCACCTTCACCAAATCCCATCCCACCCACTCCTCCAAAAACCGACCCCTCTCCCTTCCCCCCTCACCTGTTCCCCAACTCCAACTCCTTCCTCCTCCAGAGTTCCAGCCAGTGCCAGCAGAGAGAGAGATGAAACAGCCAGTGACTGTGTACAATCACAGTAGAAGGGATACTTATTCTCTTCGAGAAGTTGACAGGGAAACCTGTCAACAGGAAGGCACTGCTGGAAGTCATACAACCACACCTCATACAAAATCCTCATTCAAAAGCAACTGCTGTTCGATTCGAATAAGCAGCTAAAATTCAATATGACATAGGAAATCTTTAATTTCCACAAGAGAGAATGATGAATTCTTTGAGTATTCTCCAAAAAGAGTTTCTTGCTTTTTCTTGATCTAAAATGTTTCCATTTCCTTCCTGATTTTCTAACACTCAATCAGGACTCTCTGCTGTAAAACTTTCTCTCATGCTGATGGGTACCAGTAAGGTTTAATGGGGTTTGTAACCCTGCCTGTCCTTCCTTCCTTTCATTTATAACCACCATCATTTCTCATTCCAGATCAGATCTACTGTTACGGGCTGTTCATAGAGCAAGAGCCCGTGCTGGCATTTATGCCAGCTTAACCTTCAACAACAAACACTAAGATTCAGTCCTCCAGCAACCATCGCTGTGACCATGCCCTGGCAGATCTGGCGAAACGTCAGAGAGAGAAGAGAGAGAGAGAGAAGAGAGAGAGAAGAGAAAACCTTGGTAACAAGTAATAATATGTATTAGCATAATAAAGAATCATTCAATTAGACTACACTGGATTTGACGATCCCCTTTGGGCACTTTGCTTGCCAGTTTCAGCAACATTGAGAAATCCTTAATAAGGAAAATAGAGAAGACTCCTATACAAAATTAATGGGAGCTGATGCAGCAATCCTAATAATAATAATAATAATAATCAATAATAATAATAATAATAATAATAATAATAATGATGAAAGCAGTACACCCTCTTTCAAACATGTTTGGTTAAAAAGAATGTCAGCATCAGTGGAATTTATTTGATATACGGTATTTTCTATTCTTCTTACTATTTTCGTTTCTTCAAGGCTGATATTTGCTAAGAACTTGACGTTGTACATAATCTGGGCAAGGAAGGTAATCTTTCTGAAAATAGTGACTAATTTTGCTTCGTATAAGTCAAATACGGCGTGTAGTAGCCGTAGTGTTTCGAAGCTCAACATACAAGACTTCATATTTTCTCTAGTGTTTTCTTTGTGGTTTCTAGGATGTAACTGGACTTTTCTTCTTTTGTACTTCAAAACGCTTCGTAATATTCCAACCCTGTGTCAAACTGGGTATGATCCATTTATTTTTATGTCTATGTTTTATCTTGTAAGGTCTGCATATATTTTATGTGCAATTATACATTGCTTCGGCGAATTTTCTGCCAATTTTATGAATATGTAATCAATAATGTAAATAAAATACATCACTATAATTTCGTTTAATTTCAACTTCATTACCTCACCAACTTTTGTTTTCACCTTTTCCCTTAGCAGGCTATAATTCCATGGAAAAACAAATGGTTTCTATCGTGTTTCAACCTAACCGAATTATAAATGTTAAATATATATAGATTATTATTATAGATATATATAATTTATATATATATAATATATATATTATATATATTATATTATATATATATATATATTATTATATGTGTGTGTGTGTGTAGTGTGTGTGTGTATGTGTGTGTGTGTGTTCTATCATTTACACAGTTTGTTTCGTAGCTTTTTCTTCCAAATACTTGCATTTATTTATCAAATATCATATGCAGTCTATACCTGACTGTACTCGTATATGTTCCACCACATTCTGCCATAGTATTTATTTTAAGTAACGACCTTGATTGTAAGTGACGGAGTTATCATGATTCACCCAAGTCATTCTTGGATTTTGTGCTCCAAATATATATATATATATATATATATATATATATATATATATATATATATATATATATATATATATATATATATATATATATATATATATGATATATAATATATATATATATATATTTTTTTTTTTTTTTTTTTTTTTTTTGTAGCCTTATCGAAAGTACTTTTCGGAAAGCAGTGAAACACCTGCTAGTGTGTAAACTAATGTATACTTTTACTGAAATGCTGTGTGTAAAATTTTGCCTAAATGGGCGAAAATATCTATTGTTTTGCAACGTTGTGGCACAAGTATTTATGGCGTTATTATCTAAATTTTATCTTTCCGGATATAATAAAATTTGACATTTTAAAGGCAAGGAGAAGGCGCCGTCTGTTCAGACAATTCTTGTCCATCAGTGAGAAGGATTCGGGTGCTGTCCCCTGTGCAAGGTAAGCTGGCTTCTGCCTCCTGGGATAGGGAATAATTCTCTACGAATTTCTTATTGGCAATTTTTTCTTAATTATAAAAAAGGAGAAGCTAACTTTGTGACCTTCTTTCCAGTTCTCTAAATCCTCATCTGCAATGAAATATTTGTCCAACATCTTGAAGGAGAACAGTGGCACTGCGGGACTGCCTCTTGTATGTTTTACTGTTTCTGATAATCATAAAAAAATATGTATAAGTAATTTGTCCTGTTGGCATCAAAACTTAGATATTTATATGATTTTGTTATTCACACAGAACTAGTTTAATATATTTGATTCTAAATTTGAGGAAAGTTGTATGAGTCAAGAGCTTATTTCCGTTGTTCTCATCGAGATGTAAATCTCTGGTGTACCCCGTGTGCTTTCTTTTTTGGCTATTTTTCATAAGCTGTAGAAAATGCTCTAGTAATTATTTTACAAGGCTAAACTTTCCTACGAAATTTTTCTTATGACATCTATGATAATTCTGCATATTTGAGAGAATATGCATAAATGTGTTTCCATGTCCAAAAGCTCGTTGGCTGAAATCGATGTCCCAATGGTTTCGAATGCCCAAATTTCTTGTGTTTATTTTATGAATTTCTCGTAGTATTTTACTTCACATTGAACAACTAACACTAAATATTATAAGTTAGAAGTAAAATAGTATTATTTTTTTTTCAAAATACAACTGTAGAAAGGACTTTATGTGAAACCTAATTTGAGATGAAGAAAAAACCTATAAATGTCTAGTGGCTAAAGAACCTCTCCAGATGATTTTATTGGCAGCAGTTCTGTTGAAGGACTTAAGTGAATGCAATAAACTAAATTCAAATACTTTTATAAACTTTGTAATATATCTTAATATCTTCATAAATTCATTATTGTTACTATTACTGATTAGGCCTACAAATATTGAAAGTCGTAAAGCTTAGAATATATTTTCAATCTTTTTTGCATATGTATGTATGCATGTATATATATGTTGTAACCATTAAGTAAAATGGCCTTTTAGGTCTAATGGGTAGGAAAAACGAACAGTTATGTTAAAGTTATAAACTGCTGGTAAATTAAGTTAAATACCTATATTTAGGTTAAATTCTATCATGATTTAAGCTAAATAATGTACTATTTTGAACAATTAGTAAAAAGAGATATTATTAGTATTATCATTATTAAAAATAATAATAATAATAATAAGGATGCATTATTACATGAATAATTAATAATAATTAATAATAATAATAATAATGCATGTATTCCATGGTGTCATAAGTCTAGAATATTCTGTTATATAACTAGAATCTCATAAGACTAGAATCTTGTCTTATAATTAGAATCTTGTGTCAAAAGACTATCATTAGATCTGGTATCATAAGGACTAAAATCTATCATATAGCTAGAATCTCTTGTCTTATAACTAGAAATCTTCAAGAACTTTTGACTTGCGCAATCTTTTATGTAAAAAAATACAAAAAAGAGGTACTACATATCTCAGGGAATTTTCACCGCTGTCGGGCATTTGTCATTATCATTAAGATAGGTGTGGCGTGAATGCGGAGCAATTACCCAAGACCTGTTGACCTTGGCTTGACTCACTCACGGAGAGAAAAATTTTTTTTTTTGGAATGAGTTGTTAATCAGGACATATTAAAAAAAGATAGACCGGTGTCATAAGTCTAGAATATTCTGTTATATAACTAGAATCTCATAAGACTAGAATCTTGTCTTATAATTAGAATCTTGTGTCAAAAGACTATCATTAGAATCGAGTATCATAAGACTAAAATCTATCATATAGCTAGAATCTCGTCTTATAACTAGAACTCTTCAAGAACTTTTTGACTTGCGCAATCTTTTTGTATGTAAAAATACAAAAAAAAGAGGTACTACGTATCTCAGGGAATTTTCACCGCTGTCGGGCATTGTCATTATCATTAGATAGGTGTGGCGTGAATGCGGAGCAATTACCCAAGACCTGTTGACCTGGCTTGACCTCACTCACGGAGAGAAAAATTTTTTTTAAAAATGAATGAGTTGTTAATCAGGACATATTAAAAAAAGATAGACCGATTTCCCTGTAAACAAACACGGTGAAAACTGGATTGAGCTAGTTCCTCAGTACATATAAATGAGAGCGATGATAGCCTCGGGCGGTATACTATGTACGCCTGCACACATGATTATGCATGGTGATTTGTATATAAATAGGTCGGTTTCCCTTAATCACACTCATTCGAACAGACGGCTACAGGTCAGCAATCTAGAATTAAGGTAAGTAAAATTTTAGACGACAATCCTAAGTACCATATTGGCTCAGTGAACAGCGTATACTTTACTTACGCTTAGTAACAACGGGTGGAACAGGCAAAGTCTATGTATTATTAATTAATAAGTCTATTTTATAACGTGAACAACATTGGAGTATTGTGCTGTCGAACACTTTCACTGTCAACACCGTTATAGTGGTGGCCTTGACAGTGAGACGAAATTCCTAGAAGTTTGTAGATATACGATTCTTTGCGTTTGGTCTAATTTTGTTGTGAGATACTACGAACTAGCTTTATGTTAAAATACTATATTATATTTAGCTCAATGTGTCAGTAGAGAAGGGATAAAGGAGATAGAGAGGAGAGAGAGAGAGAGAGATAGAGAGATTTACGATTATCTCCTATCGTCGTCCGCTTGAGATAACGGTTGACAGGCTGAGAGTGAAAGCAGGATGCGTACCTACAGTTCGTTACCTAAGCATAATTTCCAGGTGAATTAAAAGTGGTCAAAATTAGCTATAAGAGGAGAAATATTACATTCTTGACAGAAATCTTTCCTAAATATTGAGTTAATTACTCAAACTGTGCAAAGTAAAAGGAGAGAAAATTGTAGAAGACAAAATTTGTCTCGTTAAGAAAGAGAGAGATGAGAGAGAGAGAGAGAGAGAGAGAGAGAAATATTTGGTTTGAAATCAGCTGTTCTAACCGGGATTATTTCGCCATTGTATAAGTATACTAATAATAATAATAATAATAATAATAATTACGTCTCTAATACAAATCGCATTGCAACTTGCTAGTTTTTTTTCCGCGTTTTGCATAGTTTTTTTTTTCTACAAGTGGACGTTTGTCCTGGAATGCATTTCATACGCGTAAGACGTAAACAAACAGCGCTCAAAATGGAGGCCGTTGCTAGCTAGCTATACGAGTCGAAATAGTTCTTCTGTCTTCTGTATGGCCCCTCTCTTTTATTTCACGCTCAAACGGTTTTTCAGACAAGTTTCCGAGAAATACAGCACATCTTGTAACAGCCTGACAATTCCTGGGCTATCATTAAATGATCAGTGGTGTGGTTATACTTGAGGTGTTGCGATACATCAATGCTGCTGCAGTGAGCTCCGGCCATTCCATAATTCGCTGTGTGTGAGAGATACCAGCTCCAATACGTAGGCATGTCTTAGAACAAACCAACAAAGTTTGTGAGAGACATTGCCGAAATACTGTTTTCAAAAGTGGCGCTAGGGTAAAAAAGTGGTACAGGACCATGATGTACGATCACGATATACCACCCTCAAGAAAAGTACATTATAACGCATCCTCCTAACATTGTTGGTGATAAACGGAGCTAAAGATCTTTTCTACTCCGATGTCAGGAAGATGCGTTATAATGTACTTTTCTTGAGGGTGGTATATCGTGATCGTACATCATGGTCCTGTACCACTCGTTTTTTTAAGTGATATGAGACAAACAAATACTTAAAAGTCCATATAAAAAAATGACGAGTTCCTGGAGGCACCTTTATGGCCAAATCTAGAACATTAATGAACTTTTACATTCTGAAAAAATTAAACAATTCTTTCATATAAGAATAGATTTACAACCAACCACTTGGACATTCTTTTAGCAAATTTCTAAAATGATTAAAAAGAAAGTCTTAACATTCTAAATAATAATAAAATTGTATTATTTTCCTATCCTATCTTTATTATTATTTAATTATTATTAAAAGAAACCTATACTATCCCAATATATCACCAATAGATGGTTAGTAAAAATATTCCTAGCCAAATATGTATAAATTCAATTGTGCTGTGGTCGATACTAATAGGTCCATACTCTGTAACTATATTGAAAATAACATTTTCAGTATTCCTAAAACCTTTCCATCTAATATGGTATAAATTTAAGCTGTGTGATTAGCATTGATGCAGAGAGGATTTTCTTTTACAGTGAATCTGAATAAATCTCTACACAGACTTGCTCTTGCTTGCTTGCTTAGCACTAAAGAAACACGAGCTGTCATAATGATGCGGCAGCAGTGTAGTAGTCCTATTTTGCTAGTATATCTAAAGTGTGTGTACTCATCCACCATCGCATACTTGGGGTAAAATTAGGCAAAGATCGATCGATACTGGCTACCCTCTCACTAGGCTTCTTAGGATAGTCCAAAGTTAGGTAGTAGGTTAGTTAAGAGGCGAGCAAGTCCTAATAAGTTTCCATGAAGAATTTTATATTTATCAAAAATATTCATATTTCCTTATTCAAAGCTAGATTACCTAATCTCTGGTAGGTCTTTTTAATCTAAGAGATCATATGTAGCTATGATCCGCAGTGGAAATTTTCACGAGAGAAAGGTATTTGAATGTAGAATACAAGAGCACTACTACTTCAGTTAGCAATCATCATCTTTTTGAAAAGGTTATTTGAATAGTGAAATGATTTTCCCAGAACCCTTGCAACTATACTTAAACTTTTTTCAAAAAACACTCGAATGGAGAATACAGTTGAAAAGACTGAATTTGATCGATAGGTATACTATATGATATATGAACCTAGAATAAAAGTCGACTCTGTTTTATTCAGCATTTCTAACAACCTTTTCATAAAACTTAGGCATATGGTATTGAGTTAGAAACTTTCGACTTGTTGTTAAATAAAGGCGAATGATTGACTGACTATTCAACGTGCAATTATTATTACTATTATGAAAACAATTTTATAATCCGCAACGATGCAGATGAGATTACTCCTTGCGACTATTTACAAATAACTTTGAATGAAGAATACAGTTATTATTCTTTTGAAAAACCTGAATTGATCGACGGATATATGTAAACCTAGAATGAAAGTTTACTTTTTTTTTATTCATTTCTAACAACCTTTTCATAAACTTAGCCTATATGGT
>NC_061095.1:41571773-41574273 GCF_015104395.2 Macrobrachium nipponense | reverse complement strand
CATCTCCCAAAGACTATGGGGTCTATGAGATCCCATGCCAGGACTGTGAACAATCTTACATCGGATTTACAGGTAAATCACTTCCCCAGAGATTAATACAAACACAAAGGTCCAGTTTTTAGGTATGGACAACAGAACTCGGCTATTTTCAACCATATAAATGAAAACATAACCATAGAATAAACTGGAATTTGTCACGTGTAATTTATAGCAGCAACTGCCGGTACAAGAGTCAAATGATGGAATCGGCCTTAATAAAAGAGAGCAGGTAATGAACATCCTAAAAAAAGGCGCGTGGATCTCAGATGTCGTCGACGAAGTTTTCATTCAACCAACGCTTAAGAAGATTAAAGGAAGATTATCAGCGGGTGTGACCTAATTGGCTTACTTGTGGACAGATCTCTTGGTATAAATACCACCTTTTCTGTAAACTTTTTCTCATTCATATACCTGAAGAGAGAGACAGCAGTCTCTGAAATATAGTACTTTTCTCTCTACATTTTTGTGTTTTTATGGGCTCCTTTTCTTAGTTATATATATATATATATATATATATATATATATATATATATATATATATATATATATATATATGTATATATATATATATATATATATATAACATATATATATATATATATATATATATATATATATATATATATATATATATATATATATATATATATATATATATATATATATATATATATATATATATATATATATATATATATATATATATATATGTATATGTGTATATATATATATATATATATATATATATATATATATATATATATATATATATATATATATATATATATATATATATATGTGTCAGCCTAAAAACAACAAACAAATAAATACTTGACTCTAGTAAGTGATTGAGTTCGTGGATGGAAAGGGCGGGTAGTTGAATCTTAGGCAGATCTTATAGAATGAATCTACAAATGGCATTGGGTTGTTGGCCCAGTGTGTTGGAAGGGGGTCATAGTTTGAAGACTCTTGGGGCTAAGAACCTCATCCCAAAAGAGTTGACGACACCCTGATGAAAATGTGTCGCATTAGATCAATTGGAAATTAAGTGGAGTTCTAATTCTTTTCATCATTTTTTGAGGAATAAACAAAAGTGCGTAAGAAAATTAGATGAAAAGTAAATGGGAATAATTGTCAAGTCTTTAAAGGTAAGGTAAATAGCACCAGAAGAAACTTGGGTATTCCAACTATTGCAGGAGACATTCATTCAGCCACCAGCCGTTTTTTTTTGTTTTTTTTTTTTTTCTTTTGTTATGGATCGCGATTTTTGTGGGAGGAGAAAACAATATGAGACATCGTCTCATTTTTTTTCCTTTTTTCCTCCTCATTACTGTTGAAGATGCTTCAGCTCTTTAAACAAAAATCTGGCTTTTTTTTTATTATTCTTTTGAGTGTTCATATCTCTCTCTCTCTCTCTCTCTCTCTCTCTCTCTCCTCTCTCTCTCTCTCTCTCTCTAGATATGGGCGAGAATCTTTTTTTTTATTTGATTATAAAAATGCCAAGAAGTTTTCCATAATCAAATCTCATGGTCCTTATCTATAATAGTACAATGACCGTCATCACATGCAATTTGTTTTATTTTAAGGAGCTTTACAAATCTTCGTTGTTGATGTTATTATTTTTTTCATTTAGATTACAAGAATAAAGCCTTCCATGCTTATGATGACAATCAGCAAAAGCAACCTCATAGGTAAACATAGAGGACGTCCAGTCAAGGAAAAAGAGAAGAGAAAAATAAAGGTTGAATGAAGTGACCCAACAAAAACACCGACAACAGAGACTCGATGGATCGGCGAAGCGAAAGTAATATGGTCGAACTGGTTCGTGGACTTTCAGAGAGATTGAAACTGCCAGGTTCATCAAAAGCGTTTGTTCTATTATGTAAAAAAGATCGGTCTGGACAGGGTAAAAATATTTGTGCCAATTGTTGTTGCAAAATCATCGAATCCTTTTTGTCTCTCTAGAACATCATCACCGTTCAATATCATACAAATGTGATTTTGTACCTTTTTATGTCCTGCTGATGTCCGCATCAAATGGAAACACAGCAACAATCCACGAGATTCAGAATATAACCAGTGTGTACACTATGCTTATTTTCCTAGCAACTGTTGATTTTAAACAGCGATATGTACGTAAAGGAATCACACCTTTTCAGAAAGTTTGATAAGATTTTGTCCACGACTGTAATTAATTATGGAAGGACAAGAATGGATAGCAATTTCTGCTTCGATATTAGAAGTTGCACTTCTCGCCTGAAATATCTTTTGGACAGTCATTCATGGCCTTCCGTTCCAGTGAATAATAAAGACAAATAGATAAATAAATGAAATAGTAGACAATATTAAAATGCAGAACATGTTTATCTTCAGGACTTACTGTAAGTCGATCACAGTTTAGAATAAAATAGAATAAACACAATAGGAAACTTGCATCGTCCACTATATTAAATTAAGGAAA
>NC_061095.1:41561773-41566773 GCF_015104395.2 Macrobrachium nipponense | reverse complement strand
ACATATCTGGACAACTATTAAAAAGTTATTTTCTAAAAAAGACATAAAAATATTGGCGAACACAGGCCCCAACGGGGAGCCCATGGCAACTCCATCGACCTGCGAAAAGAGTTGGCCATTAAAAACAACATAGAGTCTTGCACAGCAAGCTCAAGAAACGTCTTAAAAAAGTTTTGTCTATTAAAACCATTAAAAACTACATGATCGTCATAAAAAATCTTGTCTAAAATAATGTTGATAGTTTCATTTAGAGGCACATTTGTGAAGAGAGATTCTATATCAAAGCTTGCCATGTGTAGATCACCATCTTGTAAAACTATTTCTTTCTGAAACTCATATCCATTTTTTAAGTGAGAAATCATTGTAAGCAAATTCACCGAGTATTGAGACCAGATATTTCGATATTGTATAAGAAGGGCTGTTATAGGCTGCCATATGGGTCTATAGGAACTCCTTCCTTATGTATCTTAGGGAGTCCATATAAAATACTAAAAGAGGAGCCTGTCCACAAATAGTTTCTGATAGTAGTTTCATCTAAAATTACCTTCATTTTTTAATTTTTCTCAAAAAATCTATTAAATTTTGTCTTCATCTTTTGTAAATGTCCAAGGAAGTTTGGTTCTCCATGTGATCGAATTTAGTGTGTCAGCAAGAATGTTATTAACCTTATCAATATAGTCTTGTTTATTTAGTATTACACACCATTTTCCTTTATCTGGTTTTACAAATAACCAAACTATCCCGTTTGCCTAGTTTCTGTAAGATACTCAAATCCTCTTTCTTGAAGAACGGGGTTCCAAGACACTTTTAAACCTGGTATAAGTCTTATGTAAGAGAAATGATACTTTTGTTGCAAACCACTTAAATCATTGACTAAATTTAAAACCCTTGAGTCTCTGAAAAAGCATTTCGAAAGGAAAAATAGAAGTCTGCATACTTAGGTCTGTAGGATGGCAAACAAAAATCCAAGCCAAACGAGAGCAAGAACTCCTCTCTCTTGGAGAGAACATAGTCAGACAAATTAAAAATACAGTAATTTCGGTCATTAAAATTGGGGAGTAACAACACCTAGGGCTTTTAGTTTCTTTTGAGGCGTAATTGTACAGAGGAGATATGATTATTTACATATTCACAAAAAAGTTTTTGATACAGAAAACGGTCAATAATGGATAAATATGAAAATAGTTGTTCTCGTAACTGGGAAACAATCGTATGAGTACTTTCAATAAACTTTTGCTTCGTCTCAATCTCCTCCTTCTTTAGTAGCTCGTCCAGGGCGTTTCTGTAAAATTCAGTGTGATATAAAGATGTCTTGTAGAGCCTGAATCTGACGAACTTAGGGTGTACTCCATTTAGAAGACAATACTGCAAGAAGTCCAAATCACATCTGGCTTTTTCCTCCTTTAAGGTCAATTTCTCCAACTTCCTCGAAGTGGTCAGGGTCGCTGGAGGATAACGGTGTCGAAGGAGCTGGGAAAAGTGTTGAATACGGCGAAGTCTCAGCCTGAATGCGAAGAGAAAGACGAAAAGCAGCCGATGCAACATCTCGGACGTATCCACGGATTCCAGGTGAAGATATATAAAAGCATACAGCAGGGTCCACAAAACACATCAAATAGGCCAACGTTTATTCACATGATACGTTTCGCACATGTTCTATGTGCATCTTCAGTCTGTAAAAATAACATAAGAATTGTTAAAATTTACAAAAAATATTTTAAAAATAAAGTTAAAAAAAAAAATAGTTACTTATAAAAATTAATATAACTTAAAAGGATTACAGTAAAAAAAGACCCAGTTCTCACCAACCACTCAAGGAGAAGGAGAAGAACGAATGACCAAGATTACACACCAACCTACGACTTCAGTTATGCAAGATAAAGAGAGAACGGAAACGTTAGAGTTCAAAGAAGGAACAAGCCGTTTAATGTATAAGGACTCAAGGTTTGTTAGTAATCACTATGACTTGTACCACCAATAATGGAGAAATGCTTTTTATTAACTTCGATTTTACATATAGAAGCATGGTTTTTTATATTGGAAAATTCTGGTTTACTCAGTTTCTGGCCCGTTCTAAAACTGTATCCCATATGGCTACAATATCTCATCTGCAGCAACCTCCGGCAAGATCCAACATAAATACCGGGACATCCCGGGCACTTGAATTTATAAATAATGTTAGATCTCATGAAGGTCTGCAGTTTATCCTTGTAGTTATAGAATACGCCAATCTTGAGTGGATTGATTGGAATCAATTGAATCTTAAGGCATCCAAATTCTTGTTCAATTATTTGTTTAAGGTTCGTTGAAAACTTGCTGTCCGAAGTAAACGGGATTGTGGCAAATATATTTTTCTTTGGGACATTATACGAGGGTGTCGGATTAGAGAAGTGTTGTGACAGTATTCTGTTAATTACGTTAAAAACCAAATTTTTAGGATATGCATTCTGTGAGAAAAAAATTGACTAAAAACAAATCTCATTATGAAACAGAGACCAACTAGAAGAATATCGAAGGGCCCTATAAACTAAAGTATAAATGAAGTTTAATTTAAAATTCTTAAAAACATGAACTATAGTAGTTGTTAGCGAGTCCTGTGTATATCCTAAAAATTTGGTTTTTAACGTAATTAACAGAATACTGTCACAACACTTCTCTAATCCGACACCCTCGTATAATGTCCCAAAGAAAAATATATTTGCTACAATCCGTTTACTTCGGACAGCAAGTTTTCAACGAACCTTAAAAAAATAATTGAACAAGAATTTGGATGCCTTAAGATTCAATTGATTCCAATCAATCCACTCAAGATTGGCGTATTCTATAACTACAAGGATAAACTGCAGACCTTCATGAGATCTAACATTATTTATAAAAATTCAAGTGCCCGGGATGTCCCGGTATTTATGTTGGATCTTGCCGGAGGTTGCTGCAGATGAGATTATTGTAGCCATATGGATACAGTTTTAGAACGGGCCAGAAACTGAGTAAACCAGAATTTTCCAATATAAAAAACCATGCTTCTATATGTAAAATCGAAGTTAATAAAAAGCATTTCTCCATTATTGGTGGTACAAGTCATAGTGATTACCTAACAACCCTTGAGTCCTTATACATTAAACGGCTTGTTCCTTCTTTTGAACTCTAACGTTTCCGCTTCTCCTCTTTATCTTGCATAACTGAAGTCGTAGGTTGGTGTGTAATCTTGGTCATTCGTTTCTTCTCCTTCTCCTTTGAGTGGTTTGGTGAGAACTGGTCTTTTTACTGTAATCTTTTAAGTTATATTAATTTTTATAAGTAACTATTTTTTTTTAACTTTATTTTTAAAATATTTTTTGTAAATTTTAACAATTCTTATGTTATTTTTACTGACTGAAGATGCACATAGAACATGTGCGAAACGTATCATGTGAATAAACGTTGGCCTATTTGATGTGTTTTGTGGACCCTGCTGTATGCTTTTATATATCTTCACCTGGAATCCGTGGATACGTCCGATGTTTGCATCGGCTGCTTTTCGTCTTTCTCTTCGCATTCAGGCTGAGACTTCGCCGTATTCAAACACTTTTCCAGCTCCTTCGACACCGTTATCCTCCAGCGACCCTGACCACTTCGAGGAAGTTAGGAGAAATGACCTTAAAGGAGGAAAAGCCAGATGTGATTTGGACTTCTTGCAGTATTGTCTTCTAAATGGAGTACACCCTAAGTTCGTCAGATTCAGGCTCTACAAGACATCTTTATATCACAACTGAATTTTTACAGAAACGCCTGGACGAGCTACTAAAGAAGGAGATTGAGACGAAGCAAAAGTTTATTGAAAGTACTCATACGATTGTTTTCCCAGTTACGAGAACAACTATTTTCATATTTATCCTTATTGCCGTTTTCTGTATCAAAAACTTTTTTGTGAATATGTAAATAATCATATCTCCTCTGTACAATTACGCCATCAAAGAACTAAAAGCCCTAGGTGTTTGTTACTCCCAATTTTAAATGCACCGAAATTACTGTATTTTTAATTTGTCTGACTATGTTCTCTCCAAGAGAGAGGAGTTCTTGCTCTCGTTTGGCTTGGATTTTTGTTTGCCATCCTACAGACCTAAGTATGCAGACTTCTATTTTCCTTTCGAAATGCTTTTTCAGAGACTCAAGGGTTTAAATTTAGTCAATGATTTAAGTGGTTTGCAACAAAAGTTATCATTTCTCTTACATAAGACTTATACCAGGTTAAAAGTGTCTTGGACCCCGTTCTTCAAGAAAGAGGATTTGAGTATCTTACAGAAACTAGGCAAAACGGGATAGTTTGGTTATTTGTAAACCAGATAAAGGAAAAGGTGTGGTAATACTAAATAAAAACAAGACTATTATTGATAAGGTTAATAACATTCTTGCTGACAACACTAAATTTCGATCACATGGAGAACCAAACTTCTTGGACATTTACAAAAGAGAAGACAAAATTAATAGATTTTTGAGAAAATTAAAAAATGAAGGTATTTTAGATGAAACTACATATCAGAAACTATTTGTGACAGGCTCCTCTTTTAGTATTTTATATGGACTCCCTAAGATACATAAGGAAGGAGTTCCTATTAGACCCATTATGGCAGCCTATAACAGCCCTTCTTATACAATATCGAAATATCTGGGTCTCAATACTCGGTGAATTTGCTTACAATGATTTCTCACTTAAAATGGATATGAGTTTCAGAAAGAAATAGTTTTACAAGATGGTGATCTACACATGGCAAGCTTTGATATAGAATCTCTCTTCACAAATGTGCCTCTAAATGAAACTATCAACATTATTTTAGACAAGATTTTTTATGACGATCATGTAGTTTTTAATGGTTTTAATAGACAACTTTTTAAGACGTTTCTTGAGCTTGCTGTGCAAGACTCTATGTTTGTTTTTAATGGCAACTCTTTTCGCAGGTCGATGGAGTTGCCATGGGCTCCCCATTGGGGCCTGTGTTCGCCAATATTTTTATGTCTTTTTT
>NC_061095.1:41551773-41556773 GCF_015104395.2 Macrobrachium nipponense | reverse complement strand
GTGAATACATTAACCTAAAATCATTTACTTCTATATATTTGCAATATAAGTGCCATCTTAAGGAATTCATAATTGTTGCCATGATTTATCAGGTTTATCAATATTAGTTTTAAATGGACCTTTAAATTCGTAATCTCTAGAATATATTTTCAATATTTTTTTGAGTCAGTATATATTCATTCCATGTTCAGGGGAAAATTATGATAAACGAAAGATTACTAAAAGGTTTACCTCTTAATTACAAGCCACACCCGTAGAAACTGAAGCCACTCAACAAAAATTAACATCATTGTATACTGCGGAAGAAAGGAAAGAAATGGCTGTCAATACACTGCCATCCACTAATTGATAAAAATGCAGTTTATATGTAAATATATGATTAGCATTCCATAACGTAATATCACAGAATATAATCTTTGAGGAAATTTCTTTTAAACTGTTTCAAACTGGATAATGTGGCAGGCCTAAGCTGCTATTTTCTTGTGCCATGTTTGTTAAAAAAACTAACGATTTCCTCTGTAACAAGAAATGAGATTGTGAATACACACATTCATATGCATATAAACACATACACACACACACACACACACACACACACACATATATATATATATATATATATATATATATATATATATATATATATATATATATAATATAGATATATATATATATATATATATATATATATGATTTAAGAATGAAAGAAGAGAAGTTGAAAAGTCTAACAAACATTTTTTTATCTTTTATTATTTAGTGTTGTAGGCAGTTGATGTAATGTTGAATAATTAACAACGTTATAAGATGAATAAAAAAAATAAAACGGAAGTTTAACCAATAAACTCAGCAATATAAAGGAAGTAAAACTATTGGTAGAAACTCTTGAAATCTCAAATTTTGCATCAGAGAACTGTGAAAGAAGTTCACGGATTCAACTTCGGTTTTTTTTCTACGAAAGATGAGAGAGAGAGAGAGAGAGAGAGAACAGTCAATAAGAAAGTCGCAGAGAATTATTTACTATCCCAGGAGACAGAAGCCAGCTTACCTGGCAAAAGGGACGCCACTCAAATCCTTCACTCCAATGGACAAGAATTTTCTTGCTTTTAGAATTTCCAAATTCATTGTATCCTGAAGCAGGAAATATAAATAATAAAGTCATAAATGCTTGTGATAAAATATGGCAAAACAATAGCTATTTACCCGCATTTTGGCAAAATTTTTCATACAACATTTCAGGAAAAGGAAACATTATTTTATACTTTAGCAGTTGTTTCACTGCTTGGTAAAAGGTATGCAAATGTCACAGTTTCATATATTTATTATATTTTGGAGTGCAAAGTCCGAAAATGACTGGCGCTAATCATAATATCTCCGCTACTTACAATGAAGGCTCTGCCCTAAAATATATGTTATGGCAGAGGGTACAGGAACAAATAGTCAGGTAGATTCTGCATATGGTAAGTTTGGAGAAGGTATAAAATAACATATGATTTTGATAATATAACACAGTATGATTAACTATGTTAAAGATGAATAAAACCATAATATTTTTCCAGTAAAATCACCTGAACCGTAATCTTTTATTAATTACATCATGATAAAAACAAGATATATTATATTCTACTACCAATTAAATTCAAGTGTTAGGCAAATGGATTTTCTTTTAGAAAAGAAATAAAGTTGAAAGCAAATTGAATTATAATCTCTTATGGTAGAAAATCTGGCTAATGATGAATTAAATTGTATGTAATGTAATAGCAGTTAAAACCACCTCTAAGGCGAGTCAAGTTTCTTTCTTTCATAAAAGATAGTGAATAAATCATAATATGTTAATAGTGTAAATCTGTTTCCAAACAATTTTTGTTATAATTTATATCTGTGAAAGTTATAATTAAATCAGGTTCAAGGGAAATGAAATTGTAATTGTTATAAGTGACAATCCGGTTTAATTGAAATAAAAATATAATATATCATCAGTGAAAATCATGTTAAAAGTAAATGGAAATTTGATCAGTCATGAATGAAAAAAAATGAAGTCATGTTTACATTGAGTGTAATTATAATCATTATTAGTGAAAACCCGGTTTAATTTGAATGGAAGTATATATTACTATCTCTGAAAATTAGGTTTAAGGAGAATTTAATTATTATCTTTTTATATAATCAGATTGAGAAGCAGGATTAATCCAAGTTGAAGGTTAATTTCTTATCAGTGAAAGTCAGGTTTAAGGGAATGGTTTTATATTGTTTGGTTTTATGAATGAAATCAGATTTATGCTGCATGAACTTATAATCTATTATATTAGTAAAGATCCAGTTTTATCCTAGTGGAAGTATTTTCTATTATTGATGAGAGCCAAGTTTAAGGTGAATTAAATTGTTAAGAGGAATGACATTGAAATTTATTGTCAGTGAAAGAAATGCGAATAGGAAATAACATTATTATCTATTAACAGGTGAAATCATGTTTAAGACGAAAGAAGTTGTTATCTTTACATAATGAAATCAGATTTAACGTGAATGAAATTATAGTGTATTTTCAGTGAACATCATGTATAATGTGAATGAATCTATTATTTTTTCCTGCTAAAATCAGGGTTAGTTAAGTCATATGTCATTACAGCTGATTATTAATGAAAGATTTAATGCAAATGAAGTGTTTCCAAATTTGATGAACGAAATTAGGTTTTTAAGTTATGAAAATGACAGTCTATCATCAGTGACTGACAGCTAGGAAATAAACAAGAATTGCCTGTTTAATTATCTGATTTTTTAAAAATATACCTAATCTAGTAGCATTTACCTTCGTATGCCTGTGATTTGATGGATCAAGAAAACTCCCACAGGCTGCAGAGAATAAAGGTAGCATTATTAAGGCTAAGGTTTTATGTCAAACCATATATCTGAAAGTCCTTTTAGTAAGTTTCACCCTCCCCACCCAAATCAAACTAAAAAATAAATAAGAAATAGGAATACATTATATTACTTACTTACTTACTTACTTACTTAATCCTCTGGCACCCACGGGATGCACAGGGCCTCAGTGAATGCACGCCATATGTCTCTTTCCTGTGCCACCGCCCTAAGCTCAACCCAATTCTCAGATCCAACCTCCTTCCGCATTGTCATCAGCCAAGTTTCTTTTTGTCTACCACGTCCTATCTTGCCCAGCGGTTTCCATTCAGGTACATCCTGGACTAATTTATCTTCTCTTCTTAAAATAAGCTCCAACCATCTCCATCTTGATCATCTAACTATATCGTTCACATTGGGAACCCTTGCCACCTCGCAAATTGCAGCATTTGTTATATGCTGCTGCCATTTGATTCCCAAAATCCTTTATTCTCAAAGGCAAGAAATTTTGCATCAGTTGCCACAGTGCTGTCCCACCCACGACTGGGTGCTTATAAGTATATATATATATATATATATATATATAATATCATATATATATATATATATATATATATATATATATATATATATCTGTGTGTGTGATGTGTGATGTGTGTGTGTGTGTGTGTGTGTGTGTGTGTGTGATGTGTGTGTAAGGGTAATCGCTACAATATTCTTATAAATTCCCGATAAGTTTACACTTTAAAAAAAGCTGGCCACTACTAGACCAAATCCAAGTGAAGGAAATATATCTCCATATCTTTCGTCGCATAGACATGGGTTTAGTATATATATATATATCTATATATATATATACTATATATATATATATATATATATATATATATATATATATATATATATATATATATATATATATATATATATATTCGAGCAGATAAACTAAAAAAAAAAAAGAAATTTACACTGTTGCAACTAATTTTTAAGAAACATTGTCCTCAAACATTCTGAATGAAAAAATGTGAAATAGCTTTGTCTTTTTTTTGTTTATGTTTGTGCTTTCAGAAGACACTATTCATTACAACGTTTTTGTTAAACATCATCAAATGCAGGAATGCAGGAGGGTGTGTATGATGAAACACTATTTTTTGCAATCGTATCAAAGGATGGGAGCACTATATGGAAATATAGACAGATAAGGAAAAGCCTTTATAATCGCAAGACTATGCGCGGAATTGTGTCAATAATGACAATCACCTTTATTTGAACGAGGATTTATTCGGGAAAAAGTTCAATGGAGTATTTCCCTCGCCGTCAATAATTATTCTGCAGCAAATATCCACGTCATCAGCATCGCTCCTTTGATCCCTGTTGAACAAAACACTTCAACACAATATACAATAACGAGTTTTGTGGCTCCATAATAAACGGTTTTTGTACCACGATTGAGATAAAATCTGATTTTTCTTTCGAATATTTTAAGTAATGCGGATGATAAAATATGCGGGAAACTAACGTACCACATAAACACTTGCTTTCTATTTCCATTTTTTTTTTATTTTCATGTAGTGTTCCACCTGTTTAGCCGATTAATTAAGGAAAAAAAGTTCTTGGGAGTCATAGAGAAATTGCTCCCTGTGATTTTGCCTGATCGAATTTTTATTCCAACACAAACAGGAAACTGCTCGTATGAACCATTAAGCGCCATTTCATTCATAGGTATGGATAGAAGTTTCTGAGTAGTATAGAAGTTAACCTTATACAATATATAAATATACATATATATATATATATATATATATATATATATATATATATGTATATATATATATATATATATATATATATATTAATATATATATATATATGCACACACACAGTACCCGACAGTCAACTTGAGCGTTTTGCTTATGTTGTTGTTCTATGGGTTAAAAGATCACCCGCAACAAATTGGCTACTCCACCACTCTACTGGACCAATAGGGGAAGTCTCTCAGCCCTCCTTAATTAGACACGGTTGGATCTACTCTCATAAGCAGACTGAATGAGTCCTCATCTCAGCGGGCGCCCTCACGACGGACGAATTTGCTGACCCTAGTTCAATTTGTTTTTCTCAGTACCACATGCCCACGGATGGATATTCTC
>NC_061095.1:41544575-41546273 GCF_015104395.2 Macrobrachium nipponense | reverse complement strand
AAGAGGAAATCGTCTGCATTTTGTCTTTCAATTTAAACTGAGTGACAGAAACAATTTCGTATTTAGATTATTATTCAAATGCAACATGTCAAGGAATTTCAAAATATCAAGTGGAGTGTTTCTCGAAGACTTTACATTTTCAGAACTCAAAGTCGATTATTGTCGTTCAATAGTATATCTCTTTCCTCTCCACTTACAGCTGAGACTATTAAAAATGACATTTCATTCTGGTGATGTTTTTCTGATCGCTACATCAAATAAACACTGATTGTCTCTTCACAAGTTTTCACAAATTTTTCTTTGGCAGTGTAATAGCGTACTGACAGTTTTGTAGAGTCTTTGCATCGTTTGATAATAATCCCATAGGCAGTTTGTGGCACAATCTGGAGGTTAAAAAAAAATCCTACATTGAAAAGACAAAAACTTAATTTTTACCACGAAATATCACTCCCCAACTTTTCCCTAAAGCTAAAAAAAAAAAAAAAAAACTATAAATCCTGTAATGGTTAAAGAATGTCAGTGAAATTAATCATAGTTATAGCTGCATGCACAATAAATAAAAAGGATAATGAGTTCTGCACTATTACCATTACGAAGGTCACCATAAGTGATATTTACTTGCTGGCACATGAGAATTGCTTTTGGTATTGCAAGCACAATTTCTTCACAGAGTCCTTCTGCAGAAGGCAGCTGCCCTCTCTTTCTTTATTCAATTCGGGAAAGAAAAGTCACTGGGTTTCTCCACAACACTGCAGAGCTCATCCTTGACAAATACTAGTTCCAAGATATTTTCATCAGTAAGTGAATGAGAGGTCACATTGATGATAAAGAATATACAATTCTGGTTTGGTAACACAGATTTTAATCGTCCTTGAACTTCTGGAAAAAAAAAAAAAAAAAAAAAAAAAAAACTGAGCCATCTTTGGTTTGTTGCACATTTGCAACCACTAGGGAGTTCCTCGTTCTTTTCATTATCAGCCATGTTCCTCATAATCTCTACTGTTATCCTCAAACCTATTTTTCAATGGATGCCTTTTGAAAATATAAATTGCTCTCATAATGTTTCGATAGTCGTGTAAGTGACACTACTTGACACTATATCTAAATTTATTTTTTACTACTTACTTTAAAACTATTTGCAGCCATTGTGTGAAGCATACTTCTTTCATTAACCAACCCTTAAAACCTGGAGTCGTACATGAAAAGGAAATCTGGAATTCATGAAGGGGACCCTGTTTGAAAAGACCAGAAAGAGCTGTGCGGTATTTCTCATAAGCTGAGGAAATTCAGGCGAGACCCGAATTTATGCCAATTCCTCACGTTTTCTGATTTCGTTTTATATGAGTCGTATACTCCATGCAAACCATTCTATAATTCATGTAGAAAAATTCTAATAATAATAGAAAACTATTCTAAAAATAAAAGAAAATAATGCGTGGTGTGTGTGTGTGTGTGTGTGTGTGTGTGGTTGTAAAAATATGATACAAACATCAAAATATTTTTCAACGAAATATGTTGCTGGCGAAACAGAACTTAGAACTCTTGGATAAAAATTACCATTGGTAGTCGATGGACTTTCTGAATCTTTAGTTTACAATTTGCAGTTCTTTCTTCTTCTTCTTCTTCTTCTTCTTCTTCTTCTTCTTCTTCTTCTTCTTCTTCTTCTTTATTTATTGATTTATTTATTTTTTCTTCTTA
>NC_061095.1:41529575-41539575 GCF_015104395.2 Macrobrachium nipponense | reverse complement strand
AGATGGGGCAATCCTAATTCATTCCTTTCAAAATTAAACGCATTAGTGCCCAGCATCAAATTTAAAGTTGAATGGGAAACAGAAAACAAAATTCCTTTTAATAATCAGAGACACGACAGAATACAAGTTTACCATATACAGAAAACCAACGTTCTCTCTTTCATACATTCACTACTTCAGCTATCACGACATTCCTATTAAGATAGGCATAGCCAGCAAACTATTCTTAAGAGCCTTATGAATTTGCTCCCCAGATTTCTTGGAAAAAGAATTTGAACTAATTCGTAAGCAGCTTTCATCTTTAAGCTATCCTGACCATATAATTGAGAAAGCAATTCACAAAGCAAACGTAATTTTCTACCGACCCCCTAAAGACAAGACCAGAGACACACCCAACAATAAAATAAAATTTCCACACCTGGACAGGATTAAGACGGTGACCCCGACTCTCGGAAAATCTAACCCTTTTGCGTTTACTTACCCAAACACCTTAGCCAAATCCCTGATTAACGTCCAACAAAAGACATCCCCCAAGGACACAGGCATTTACGAAATCCCATGCCTGGATGGGGCATCGAGCAAATTTCACATCCAAATGTACCTTGTTTTTCTTTTTTTTTTTTTACAATCGTAGTCTTAAGTAGCCGAGCACGCGTATATGAGCTGAGGGGGAGAGAGAAGTTGTCACCCCAGCCAGTGAGGGGGTTTGTGTCATCCGGGCAAATCCATACGTCTGTTGGTGGACATACATACGTACATGGGTTACAGTAAATAAGATATAATCTAGTTTGTGAATTATTGACAGACTACGAAAAGTAGACAGAAAGAATATTTTTGGAAGAATATGATAGTTTAACCTTTTTTTAGATACTCTTTAACGCATTTTATTCCAGTTTCATGTTAGCTATTTTGGGAAATAAAAACTATATTTTTGTAATAGCGGTAGTTTGAATTTGCCTAGAGTTTGATATTTGATTTACAGGTAGCTTCATAGGTAACACTGGAAGGGAACAATGGAAGGCAGGTCACGTTTACCAGTTAGGAGTTCTCTCCAGTTATTCAAACGAGCGTCATTCTTTCCCTTTGGTCTCGTATTTTTTGCATCTTGGTGCCGGCTTATTTGGGGTGTTTTCTTCGTTGTCTGGGAAATGAAATTCGGCCAACAGCACCAGGTATGGAATGGTATGACAATGGGGAGTCATTTAGCTGTATGAGTGGAAGGGGTTTTGAGGGGGAGGAGCAAAGTAGGCAAATCTTCCGCATCGTATTTTAATGGCTGAGGGAGTGAGCAGACGTGGCTTTTGTACGCCGTCTTGTGTGGTCTTTACTATAACAAGTGAAAAAATATTGTACTTATTTTGTTAAGATTGATGAATACTGGGAGCTCAATGTGCATCTCGTGTATGTACTTTACAATATATATAGTGCAATGTTTTCAGTATCTAAACTTCGACCAGTTTGTATATTGACATTCATAACAACAATATCTTATCTAGAATTTATGAAGATTATGAATTTAGAGAAATAACTAGTTTAAGTTATCTTTAATATAATGAAAGGAAAATGAAATTAATTGTATAACGAATAATTCATTGATTGGAAATAAAAGGAACGTCACCCTTTGGTAATATCCTGTGATACGGTTCGTAATCCATTTGCAGTTTGTTCAATTTATTTGGAACTGAAAGCTCAAAGCTGATCAGAGTTAAAATTGTAATCACCTCCCTAAATAACTGTACTTAATAATTTGCACGTGGAAGGCTCTCTCTCTCTCTCTCTCTCTCTCTCTCTCTCTCTCTCTCTCTCTCTCTCTCTCTCTCTCTCTCTCTCTCTAAATAGTCTTTCTTGTATAGGTTTATTATGGATGTAAACATTATCAAAAGTTCTAATTTTCTTATTAAAAAAAGCTATCCGCTTTATGTAATATACATTCTGCAAAAACTTTAATTTTGTTTGGCCATCAAATTTACAGATGAAGACTAGTGAAAATAATTTCAATGCAAATTATAAAGTGGCTAAGGGAAGAGAAATTTCTGGGACAATGTACTTTTCTCTATATTACGCACAATGGGCTTTGCGTTTTTCAATAATGAATCGTTTATATAATGTTCGCATACAATACCATTCCACAGGGATAAACGACAATTTATTCAAAACAAGTTTGGAAGTCATTTAAGTATTTCGATTAAGAATAAAATTTAGAACAGTCATGTAGAATGAATAGACTAGGAATAATTCGAGGTTTACAATGTACTGAAGAGCAGACTATGTAAAACACTAACTTAAGAATGATTCTGTATTTGAAGCAGATAATTTAGACACAGGGAAATGCGTGAAAATAAATCAAAATTATAAGATATCTTCAGATGCCTCATTGTTTGACATTAAGGAGAAAATCATTTCAGGAAGGTTTCTTTTTGTGATAAATAGATCCTAATTTACCATCTACGGTTTTATTTTGAATCTTCTTGAGGATCAGAGAATTTAGTTTCATGTTTATAAGTTTTTGATTACTAGGTCACTAAATGTGATAGCATATTATTATTATTATTATTATTATTATTGGCACACTGTTCAACGTAAGGTGCCCTTGGTAGGATGGTGCATACTAGAGTTGTATTGCGTTGCATTTACTATACATGTCATCGTTTTTTTTTCTTTCTTTTCTTTTAACAATAGTCGGATCAGTACAATATTTTGGCATATCCTCATTCACACCTTCCATTAATTTTCGTTAGCGCAGTGAATCACTAAAAGTAAACAGTTCAGGCAGTTTGTTCTTGAAAATGGGGACAAATTCCAAAACTGATGATACCAAGCTGAGAGAGTGACTTTGGCGTTACGAAAACGCCAATCTTAAGGTCCACCTAAACATCTCTCTCTCTCTCTCTCTCTCTCTCTCTCTCTCTCTCTCTCTCTCTCTCTTGAATTTCCATCCAGTTTCCAGACCCTTGAACTAGGTTGAAAGGTTAGGGGACAACAGAGATACCCTCGGGGACCTCGCTCTCCGGGTGATGTTGAAGCTAATTTTAATCTGGTCATTCTTCTTTTACCGGCTACTTTCCTCTCCTTATTTGACGTAAGTGACTGAAGTGGTTGCTGCGCCACAGTAACTTTCAGTCTTCTATTCAAACTGATCCGTAGACAACTGGAGGCTTTCTCCTTGTTGTATAGGGCGAAAACTCTCAATGCAACTGCATTCCTACAGCCTCGTGGACAATTACGTAGCATACTCGCCATAATTGCTCAGGTCAAATACACGTGCGGGCGGGTATAGCCTATGACTGCTGCCATCCTCAATGTTGGCAAAGAAGAGGGGAACACCGAAAAACACCAAACTAAAATGCTGCAAAAATATTCTTGTTCATATCACCAATTTGCCTTACCATATTTTCCAGGTTTTTTTATCGTATCTGATACTCTCAATAGAAAAATATAACATACTGGATTCAACATCAATTTTCTGAAGTATAAATCAAGGCTCAAGTGGTCCGTATTTTCCCGTTTGAGTGAGAGAGGAGAGAGAGGAGATGAGGAGGAGAGAGGGAGGGGGAGAGGAGAGAGAGAGAAGAGAGAAGAGGTGGGTAACGCGTCGTCTAGTAACGTCATTGATGCGTCCCACAAGGAATTTCGTCCCGAACTGCTTTATCATCGAAGTTGGAATGTTGCCTCATTTCCAGAACAACCTGACTTAACTCTTTGCTTTTGGTGCTGCCCACTATGTTAACATAAATTACGGCAGGTTGTGAATCGGCTCCTGCCAAATTCTCATACGGACCCGACTATTCTTTTGTAGGAGTTATTGAAAAAAAATAACTATGCCTTAAAGCGAGTGAAATGGAGGTTTTCCCTTTTAAGGAATTTAATTAATTGGCTTCTAGCATCCATAGATGTTCCTGCGTCGGAGGCGCTGCTGCTTTTCTTTGATGTTTGTAAATGGCATTACTGGTTGAGATGGTGATGTGTGGTCGCTTTTTTATTTTTATTTCAATAATTTGAATTATAAAGACCAGAACTATTTATTTAAGAATTATGCACACTGCCATTTGTTTGTCCCTTTTCTATTATCATCGAGTGTTTTTTTTTTCATTTTTCCATAATCAAATTAATTTGCTTTTCACGAATTTAGGTGCTATAACTTTTTCTTCCAAGAACGATTTTCAACAGGGCTATTTGGGGGGCTTTTTTATTAGTAAAGGTTTCCCGTTCTTAAAGCTATTGGAGACGATATTTTTTGTTCTGTACTTTACTGAAAGCTATACGTACAAAAAATAATTAATTCAAAAAATAAATAATAAAAAAATACGTGCGTATCATTTTAACTCTAAAACCATTGAGGCAAATAGCTGTAAATCATAAAAGAATTCTTGAGTTTTTTTGTTCTGAAGGGAATCTTTTCCACACCGATTTGTTCTGAATTTGGTATAGAGTTTAGTTTTGAGCTTCCGAGAAAAGTTGTTTTAAATAGTCAACCTAAATTTCCCCTCATTGTACAGTCGGTCTTTCCGTTAACGTTATTATTAACAAGACTAATTTCCCTATGCTTTCTGTGAAAGACTCTGTTTACGTAAAAGGAATTACGATGATTTATCCCCCCACATAAACTACCAACGTTCCCATAGCATCCAAAAACGTAACTCCTTTTCTTGGTAGCCCGCAAAAGAGATGAAGGTGAACTGAAGGAGGCTGTTCTTTTAGACTCCTTTTTTTGAAATGAAACGTCTTTGTCCCCCAATAGAGTGAGAGGAAGTGGCGGGTAGATGGACTGCGTGCTTAGTCTGGTTTAATTCTATGATTAAAAGGTTTTTTGTGAAATAAAGGCATAAATCACCAGGATAATATCTTGAATTTTGTTGTTTTCAGGTTTTCAGGCCATATTTTTTTTTTTTTTATTTACATTTTTTTATGAATAAACATGGTTTCCAGACAGTAATTTTTTGATTATTCAATTTTATGACTCATTCAAAACAACGATTGGTTTTATACTCAACCCCCAGTAGCATAACATACCGTTAGTTGAGCCACTTTTATTCGAGTACAGATTAAGACTTTTGTAAACTTCATTCTTGGGAATAATCATTTAAAAACCTATTGACCTGGAATGAAGTTCCTATTGATTTCTTTAAGTCAGTTCAGCTGAAATAAATCCCTCCACCATAGTCCAGTCCTGAAATTATCCAACGAAAGTCAGGATTTTAGTGACATAGGGGAATAGTTTTGTTTTTTTGAAGGCCTCCATGAAGCTTTGGAATTACAAGAGGACAGCAGCGTTAAAAAAGGTATCTGGATGTTTGGTGGAGCACCCGGGGATTTCGGGGAGAGTAACTTCACCCGCCCTACATCGCAGCATATTTGGTCCTTTGCCTATATTCTCTGATTCATAGCTTGTTTAGTTTCTTGAGATATTTTTGAATAACATAAATCTTTATCGTTTGTAAAAACTACTGAATAAAATTGCATTATAACTGTTTATTAGGAATGTGTTAATTTAAAATAAATGTATCTGATACTTTTACCGGGAGTAGCACTGCATAGACCACACCACTTTACAAGATTTGGTTTTTTTTTTTCAAAAAGATTTTTTTCTGTTGAAATGGGGGAACTATTACATCTTTGCCTTAAAACAATATGTTTAAAATCGTAGAGGGAAAAATACCCACGTCATTATTTAGTCAAGCTGGGAACGCCCATCATGGCGTTAAAGGCGTTTCCTCCAATGCTGCCGAAAAGTAATTTCCCCCTTTTCCTACATTTTATTCTTCCTTTTTAATGTAATTCTACCTTTGAAGTGAAAGACATGATAACCGTCCCCTATGGCATTTCCAATCAAAGATCAAGTTCCTTTATTGCTCAAACCTCACAATATTTTATTTTCCCATAGAAACAGCGGCAAATAGAATTGAATATTCCACACACTGTAAAGAAGATCAACACGTACATTTCATCTCAGTGAGTTTTTAAAATTAACCCTTCATTGGACATATACTCAAACAAAAATTAATGAAAGTGGTCATTATTAAGTGAAAAAACCACCTTAAAAAAAAAAAAAAAACCCCCCCCCCTTTAAAAATTTTTTTTTTTTTTTTTTTCTTAACCGATATTGGTAAACCGTTATATATAACTAAAAGTATCGAAGCTTTCTTTTTTTATTTTTTCCTTCTTATCCTAAGGGAACCTCGAAGAAATAACTGTAAAAATTCTATGGTTGAAAAATAATGCAAAAAAATAAATCAATTTTTCTTTATACTAACGATCCTTTATGCTAATAGCCCGGTTCCGTTGGAAAATGACTTTGTTGGGTCCAAATTTCAGTCCTTGTGAAGTTGTCCGGGGAGCGTAATATCAAACAACCAGTGTTTTTAAATGAACACACGAATGATTTGTTTTTCATGATTAGATTATTGGCCTTTTTGTTTCCCTAACTTGTGCTTTCATTTATTGCATTCTCTGTCCTTCCTCTCAGAAAGTCCTCGCCCTCCCCATTCCTCTCTGTTCAAGGGAAGGAAAAATTATAATTTTGGAAAATATTTAGGCTTCGGTTTGATCAGTAATCAAAAAGGAAAGTAGTAATAAACATTAGTTTTGGAGCAATAATAAGTGAACCAGGTAATCCAGAGAGGACATGTGCTGTTTCTGAATTGTAGTAGTTGTAATTATTGCAAGTTGTAGTAGTGGTAAGTTTAGTTAGGCAATAGAACTGACCAAATTTTGTTACGATTATCCAATCATTGTATTATTGATTTTTTTAGTATGCATTAAAGTGCATGCACATATTATTAACGAATAAGAATGATGTCCTATCTTAGTAATTTTTCAGAACAAAAAAGATTTTAGATCATTAAAATACAATGAAAGCAGAAGCAATATTGGAGATTAATTTTTTACAAATTTCCCAAGGGGGAAATTAAATAACGAATTTCCGGCATCAAGTGTTAATAATTCCTCAGTCTCTCTCTCTCTCTCTCTCTCTCTCTCTCTCCTCTCTCCTGTCATCGTCTCTCATTCTTCCTCTCCCGCTCTCTCTCTCCTCCAACAGAGTAATTCGGTCAAAATTTATTTTCTGTTCTTCTTCCTTTATGAACATCGGAATATTGAGCCCTCTCAAGTCTTTACAGCTGACTGTTATAGAGTTTTTTTTTTGTTTTTTTGGGTATTTAAGCAAACAAATCAACTGTGTTTGTTGTTAATACAAGTGTGAATAACACAGGCAAAACCAGGAAAACCATGACCAGTACAAAATCAAAGAAATATTCTTTTAATTTAAGCGAAAGAGATCTTTTTTTTGATTTCGACGAAAGAAGCTAGTATCTCTCTCCTCTCTCTCTCTCTCCGATCTCTCTCTTCTCTCTTCCTCTCATCTCTCTCTCTCCTCTCCTCTCTCTACGTTCGCATTGTATTGATAACAGGCAATTGTAAGCAAGCTATTGCTCCAAAAGGTGTTTTGTTATCAACTATCCTCCCCTCTGATTTATTGAATCGCCGACTAAAACTGAAATAAGAAGAAAAATTATAAGAAAATAGGACGGTATCAAGGCAATCATTGATGACGATTATGTTTTGTTTATATTGAAAACAAAACGTGAAAACTCTTCACACTAAATTCGAAGAAATTTCCTGCTTATCCATTTTTCACGCTCAGGTTAATCGCTTTTCCATCGGATTAAAGGAGGTGAATCAAGACCTCCATCCCAAAATCATTTCGCGGAAATCCCGAGATCGACTTCGAAGCCATTTTTTCCTTCTAGGAACCAAAGGAATGCAATTAAGGATTGCGATTTCCTTAGTTATCCTTCTCGGTGTCTCAGAAGTTGCGTAAATGTTTTAATTATCTTGAGTTTACTACCTGATGAAAACATTTTTCTGATTAGCCAATCAGTTCAGAATAATAATAATAATAATAATAATAATAATAATAATAATAATAATAACAAAATAATAATAATAATAATAATAATAATAATAATAATAATAATAATAGTATGGTAAGAGCATCAAGGAAATAGATACCATAATCCAGACTGTAAGGATTGTATCTGGGGACATCAGGATGGAGTTTGGAATAGAAAAATGCGCCTTAGTCAACATACAAAAAGGCAAAGTAACGAGAACTGAAGGGATAAAGCTTACCAGATGGGAAGCAAACATCAAACACATAGATGAGACAGGATACAAATACCTGGGAATAATGGAAGGAGGGGGATATAAAACACCAAGAGATGAAGGGACACGATCAGGAAAGAATATATGGAGAGACTCAAGGCGATACTCAAGTCAAAAACTCAACGCCGGAAATATGATAAAAGCCATAAACACATGGGCAGTGCCAGTAATCAGATACAGCGCCAGGAATAGTGGAATGGGGACCGAAGGCAGAACTCCGCAGCATAGATCAGAAAAACCAGGAAAACAAATGACAATACCACAAAGCACTACACCCAAGAGCAAATACGGACAGACTATACATAACACGAAAGGAAGGAGGGAGAGGACTACTAAGTATAGAAGACTGCGTCAACATCGAAAACAGAGCACTGGGGCAATACTGAAAACCAGTGAAGACGAGTGGCTAAAGAGTGCATGGGAAAAGAAGGACTAATAAAAGTAGACGAAGACTCAGAAATATACAGAGACAGGAGAAAGACAGAAAGAACAGAGGACTGGCACAACAAACCAATGCACGGACAATACATGAGACAGACTAAAGAACTAGCCAGCGAATGACAATTGGCAATGGCTGCAGAGGGGAGAGCTAAAGAAGGAAACTGAAGGAATGATAACAGCGGCACAAGATCAGGCCCTAAGGACCAGATATGTTCAAAGTATGATAGACGGAAATAACATCTCTCCCATATGTAGGAAGTGCATACGAAAAATGAAACCATACCACATAGCAAGTGAATGCCCGGCACTTGCACAGAACCATACAAAAAGAGGCATGATTCAGTGGCAAAAGCCCTCCACTGGAGCCTGTGCAAGAAAACATCAGCTACTTGCAGTAATAAGTGGTACGAGCACCAACCTGAAGGAGTGATAGAAAACGATCAGGCAAAGATCCTCTGGACTATGGTATCAGAACGGATAGGGTGATACGTGCAAACAGACCAGACGTGACGTTGATTGACAAAGTCAAGAAGAAAGTATCACTCATTGATGTCGGAATACCATGGGACACCAGAGTTGAAGAGAAAGAGAGGGAAAAAATGGATAAGTATCAAGATCCTGAAAATAGAAATAAGAAAGGATATGGGATATGCCAGTGGAAATCGTACCCATAATCATAGGAGCACTAGGCACGATCCCAAGATCCCTGAAAAGGAATCTAGAAAAACTAGAGGCTGAAGTAGCTCCAGGACTCATGCAGAAGAGTGGGTGATCCTAGAAACGGCAACACATAGTAAGAAAAGTGATTGGGACTCCTAAGGAGGCAGAATGCAAACCCGGAACCCCACACTATAAATACCACCCAGTCGAATTGGAGGACTGTGATAGAGAAAAACAAAAAAAAAAAAAAAAATAAAAAAAAAAAAATAATAATAATAATAATAATCAAGAAGAAAGCATCACTCATTGATGTCGGAATACCATGGGACACCAGAGTTGAAGAGAAAGAGAGGGAAAAAAAATGGATAAGTATCAAGACCTGAAAAATAGAAATAGAAGGATATGGGATATGCCAGTGGAAATTGTACCATAATCATAGAACACTAGGCACGATCCGAAGATCCCTGAAAAGGAATATGGAAAAAAAAAACTAGAGGATGAAGTAGCTTCATGACACATGACAAAGAGTGTGATCCTAGAAAGGCGTACAGCACGAAAAGTGATGGACTCCTAAGGAGGCAGGATGCAACCCGGAACCCCACACTATAAATACCACCCAGTCGAATTGGAGGACGGTGATAGAAAAAAAAAAAATAAATAATATTAATAATAATAATAATATGGAGGAGGAGGAGGAGGAGGAGGAGGAGGAGGAGGAGGGAGGAGACCTTATCTGAGG
>NC_061095.1:41520946-41529075 GCF_015104395.2 Macrobrachium nipponense | reverse complement strand
GAAAACAAAAATCCTTAGCTGACTCTGTGAACTTCCTTCCAGTTCTATCATCCTCTCTGTGATACAATATTTGGGATCCCAAGACTTTCAGCCATAGAGTGTATATACCTGGAGCTGTGATCTCTACACCAGTGCTACGTAGTTCTGTGGTCTTCCACCAGGGTGGCTCTGCAAAGCCTTGCGGCCATTTTTAAAGGTCTGGTAACACGCTAATTGAACAGGAGATTAGTGGGTGTTTACGTTTAATGAGTAAGTGTTTATTTAATGTTTTGTAAATGTTATTGAATGTTTATTGTCTAAGTATTCAGTGAGTGTTTAGTGAGTCTTTATGGTCTTATTGAATGAATTTGAATATTTAGTGTGTAAGTATCAGTCAGTGGCTAACTTTAGTGATTTGGCTGAAGTGTTGGTCTTTAGTGAATTGTCTTTTGAATGTAAAAGTGTCTATCATTGTTTGTGTAAAAGAATTCATGAATGTTTTGGTTTAGTGAATGTTTTATGAATTTTTGTGTTTAGTGAATGTTTAGTAAGTATTCACTGGATGTTTAGTAAGTGTTTAGTGAATATCTTGTGAATGTTCGTGTTTAGTGAATGTTTAGTGTGTAAGTGTTTATTGAGTATTTAATGAGTGATGAGTGGATGTTCACACACTAAGTGTTTAGTGCATAGCGAGCGCTTAGTGAATGTGTAGTGTACAGTAAGTACTTGTGTTGTTTTATAGCGAGTGCTTAGTGAATGCCTAATAATTGTTTAGTGTTTAATGAATGTTTAGGATTAAGTGAGTGATTAGCGAATGTTTAATGAGTGTTTGTAGTTTAGTTTATTTAGTGAATGAATGTTTAATAATTTATGAGTGTTTAGTGAGCATTTATTATTTAGTGAGTACCTAGTGAGTGTTGAGTATTCATTGAATGTTTAATGTTATTGAGTGTTTACTGAGTGTGAGTAAATAGTTAGTGTTTGTTTAGTGAGGGTAAATATATTGTGATTGTTAGTATTTAGTGATTGTACATTACTGTTTAGTTTGTGCTTAGTGACTGTATGCTCAAAAAGTCCTGCACTTTACGGGAACCATTTATACTAGATATTACTTAGATCCAAGAGCAGATACTTAAGCCTTGACCTCAATGGATGGAGTGCTTAGGCCAACCTGTTTTTGTAAGGAATTTTTCTCTTTGAAATTGGGGCCAGTAATAAGAATAATAATAAAAATAATAAAAGCAGCAATAATAATAATAATGATAATTAATAATAATAATAATAGTAAAAAAGATAAAAAATAATTGTAAAAATGATAATAGTAATAAATATAGTAGTACTTTGAGCTGGACTGAGACCTTTGAATATGGCCGGTAGAGGTCACAATCTCGATAGGAAGATTGCCACTCCAGTGACTAATGCTCTATGCTTTCAACTAATCATTTTATTCTTATTATGTGCCCAGCTTTTTTTTTTTTTTTTTTATTAAATTTCAGTTTTATTTGTAAAGAATTATCTATAACTTTATTAATTATCCAACAGCTAGCTTAAACACTAGATAATAAATAAGCAAAGAAATATTTGACAGACTTTTCAACATCTCTACTTCGATTCTTAAAGCTTTCTGGAAGAACGACTCGTTATATATATATATATATATATATATATATATATATATATATATATATATATATATATATATATATATATCTATATATATATATATATATATATATATATATATATATATGTATATATAATATAGATATATATATATATATATATATATATATATATATATATATATATATATATATATATATATATATATGTCTTAAAAAATCACAGTAGATGCACGTGACTTCATAAATAGCGAATACCACGGGAAATGATATATATATATATATATATATATATATATATATATATATATATATATATATATATATATATATATATATATATATTTCTAACACGAATGTTAAAAACAATAGTGATTTTATAAACAAATTGAATAGTTTAAATTTGAATTATGATTTTAATATGGTTAGTTTTGATGTTGTCTCTTTATTTACAAAAGTGCCTGTAGATGACTTACTTGAATATTTGAAGAGGAATTAGAGCGTCATGACATTCCCTTAAGTGTAAAATCTCATTAGTCTCATAAGGTTATGTATCAAAGATAGTAAATTTTGTTTCAATGGGGAATTTTTGTACAAAAGTTTGGCATGGCCATGGGTAATCCCTTATCTCCTGTCCTTAGCAATATTTACATGGAATTTTTTGAGACAAAACTCTTCCAGAATTTTGCCCCAAAAAGTTATTGGTTTAGATACGTGGATGATATCTTCTGTATTTGGCCAGTTCACGAAAACCTCCAGGAATTCCTTAATAATCTCAATAATTTAGTCCCTTCTATAAAATTTACTGTAGAGAAGAAAGAAATTGTAATTTGAATTTTCTTGATGTAACTGTTCAATAGAAATGATAGAAATTTTTCACCTTTTCAGTCTTTCGAAAATCAACTAATATTGCCTCTTTTGTTCATTACTACCCCAATCACCATCAAAATGTTAAATTCTCTGTTTTTTTTCTGGGATGTTCCTAAGGGCTTTACGTGTCTGTAGCCCGCAGTTTATTGACGCTGAAATTAAAACTATTTATGATATTGCATTGAAACTTAAATACCCAAGGACTTTTGTAGATGTGGCATGGAAAAGAGCTAGAAAACATTTTATTCAACTAATGACAAACTTGAATTTAGTAAGCATAACATTCTAAAATTACCTTATGATGAAAGGTTTTTAGATATTCCTAGAATTTTAAGCTTTGTAACATAATGTTGTTTTCAGTAATATTAATGTCAAGAGTTTAGTAATCAAAAATTCTCCTAAAGATCTTCCCAGGCTGCATATATGAAATTCCTTGCAAAAAGTGTGATAAAATCTATTACGGACAGACTGGCAAATCTCTTTCACAGCGTCTTAGCAACATCAAATATTCTGTGAGAACTGGGGCAAATATCGAATGCATTATTTGTACATATGAGAGATTTAGACCATCCTATTAACTGGAGTCAAGCAAGAGCCTTAGTCCCATGTAATGACACAGTAAAAGGAATATCATGAATCTTGATTTTTTATCAAGTCAAATAATAGAAATGTTTTCTAAATTTAGTCTTGGTTTATTTAAACTTGATGCTTTCATAATGAAAAAAGTTGTAGATAAATATAAGCAACAAAAATTAATATATTCAGTTTTACATGTTTTTGGACTGTAAAGATACTTGGTAATTTCGGTTAGGGTCAGAATTGTTTACGTTTGTGACCGTTTTGATGTGATATCCGATAATCCTGGATTATCCCTTTTAATTTTTACCCCTTTTGATAATTAACCATCTGGTATTCCTGATCTTGTTTGTACCTGAGGCCTTCCTCTCAATTGAACTTTAGTAGCTCCTTGACGATGTCTGAATAAAGACGAAAGCGCTTGGATTCCTGACTATCATTTCCCGTGGTATTCGCTTATATATATATATATATATATATATATATATATATATAGATATATATATATATATGTATATATATATATATATATATCTATATATATATATATATATATATATATATATATATATATAGTATATATATATATATATATATATATATATATATATATATATATAGTATATATATATATATATATATATATATATATATAGTATATATATATCTATATATATATATATATATATATATATATATATATATATATATATATATATACTATATATATAGATATATATATATATATATATATATATATATATATATATATTATATATATATATATATATATATATATATATATATATATATATATATATATATATATATATGTAAGACATAGGGTTTTGATTATATATATTGTTCGTGCATTCTCTGTAACCTGTGGAATGTGGAGGACAGTGCAGAGTAACGACCTGATGGTAGCTGAATGAATGAGTTTCCTGGGGGATGGCGTGAGATAACAATGCTTAGTTCAGGAAGTCAATGTACGACAGTTTATGAACTCTTCCCAAAGTGCCTTTGTGAAACTAGATCAGCTAGAACCGCAGGCGCTAGCGAACTGTGTGTTCGTATGTGCTGTGCGCCTCTTTCTGTTAAATAAAAAAAAGCGTTCATACCCAAACCTATGGGAGGGATTTTGACAGAGGGCTTCGAGTCATAGGCAAAGATGCCGTGGCATTCGCCGGGGGAGTTTTTTGACAAAGTGTTTAGTGCCCGGTTGGGAATGGGTAAGTGTTACCTTTACTTTAGCCAAAGGGGTGGCTTGTTTGATATCTTGTAAGATGTTCCATTTTATTAACTTTGTCTTTAAACTTGTGTGTGTACTTACCAGAATGTGTTCTGTATCTTTGTACAGATGGTTCTGGATTTCGGTGGGACAGAGTTCCCAGGGAAAGGTGTGACCTTTTGGGTGACTTGACAATGAGTTGTTTTAAGTTAGTCTGTAAGACTGGATTACTTAGTTAATCGACTTAATTTAGTTATTGTAAATAAACGTTATGTTATGATGCAACTCTCTCATTTTTCATTACCTGTTAGAATGGAGAAAGAGGTGGAGAGAGAGAGAGAGAGAGAGAGAGAGAGAGAGAGAGAGAGATGTGGGGTGATTGCCGGGAGAGAGAGAGAGAGAGAGGCTGTGTATGTAAATGGAGTTATGGGGGTCTGCCTTCCGTTTCGTGTCCACGCTTACCGTATGAAATACATGGAGGTTTTCCCATGTAATAGTGGTGGCAGACGGTTAAAGAAGGGATATAGAAAGTTTTCTTGCTTTTCTATGCCTAGGAACGCCAATGAAGAGATATGAGTGGCCAGTTAGAAAAATAAAAAGGGGTCGTGACTTAGCGATAGTTTTCGAACGACAAAGCTTTGTGGGATTGTGGAAAATCGTTAAACTGTTAGTTTTCAGTTACTTAGTGGAAAAAATGAGAAAATGTCTGTCTGATTAACTGTGCTAAAGGGAGGGAAGGATTTTTATGGGACTCAGCATTTTTCCCAGGGAGTCAGCCTGAAGCAGTGAGCGCACCCAGTGTGACTTTTGCTTGTGCAATGACGAGTGTTCCGAGATACCTGTGCGGCGGTCGTTGTTATATCACTACCGCGGGGTTTTACGAAGAATTTTATTTCGAGCTCTTTTTTTCCCATTATGGAGTGGTGAGTGTTAAACTATTGTTTATCAAAAAGGAGAGGGTTTTTGGGTTTTTAAATTTAAATTTCTGGGTTATGGGATTGGTTCAAGAGGTCAAAACAATTTTTTTCTTTCCCCATAGTGAAGTGTTTTTTCTTTATTTGCACGTGTTTATAATAGACGTATGCATTCGTCTTTGTTTAAAACATAGGAGTGTATTTTTCTATGCATGGGAACTGTGCTTATATAAGCAGATTTGGCTTAGAGACACAGAGCGGCCACAATTTTAAGGGCTCAGCATATTTCTGCAGAGAGGCGCCTTGCATTGCGAGGGTGTACGGGCATCCCTTGGGAGGTAGTTGCATGGGTACCACTAGCCTCACTCGAGAGATAGTACAGGGGAGGGTATTGCAAGATGGATACTACTGGCATGGCTCGGGGAGGGGGAGTGTTTCTGCCGCTTGACTGAGGGGTTGTTCTCAGGGGGGGAGAAATTTTTTTGTCTCAGTGTGGGTGAACTTTCCCCTTTTCCTTTTTTTTTTCTTAGTGTTGGAGATGGATTTGGCCTTGACATTGGATGCTAAGATATCAGCTGATTGATTAGTTTGATGAAGTGAAAATGCCCGTAGAGTCTTTTTTTAGGAAAGAGATTTTTTTTTCTCTCCCTTGGATAAGAGAAAAGGAAATAAAGAGATTTTTCTTTTCCGAAAATGAGGGGAAAAGTAGTTAACATGCACGGATGTGTTATATGTTTCTTTGTGCCTTGAAAGACACAAATATAAGGGGGATACACAGATTATTTTTTTATTGTGTTGGAGAAATTACTTTGAAATGCCGATGTTTGGTGTTGTATCTGTGTTGTGTGGCAATGGTGTTATGTCATGGTGTTGCATGCTGGAGAAATTGTATGTCATAGGATTCAGCAATACTGTTGTATGCTATTTGAATTTCACCTTTGCGAGAGAATTATTGCTTTGGAGAGTTATTATTATTGTTATTATTATTATTATACTTGAGTATGTTACGGGAGGTTTGCTTAAGTATAATTTATCATTACGGGAGAATTGTTTTACGAGAGATTTGAGATATTTCGTGGGAGATTATTCAATAATTATTACAGATATTATTCAGGGATAATTATTCGAATGGAATTAATGGAGAAGTCTTGTGTTATTTAATTGTTGAGTTCTTGTACCTTTGGAGAATATTTTCAGTGATTCCACGGGGATGAGTTTTGCTGAGTCTTGATGAATCTGACTGAATCTTGGTGGAATTGTGTGAGTTTTGCTGAATTTTGTGCTGAATTTTTGGAGAATGGACAAGCATTAACTTTGGTGTTAATTTTGTACTGATACTGATGATTTTGATGATAGCATTTTTTTTTTTGATGATTTGTGATAATGATATTTCTGATACTTTTTTTTTTATGTACTAATACGTGGGTGTTTTAATGCTGTCAAGGGAGTGAAATCTTTTGTGATTATGGGATGAAACTAACAACACCGTTGTTTTTAGTTTTTTTTTCCCTTTTTTTTTTTTTTTATGTTCAGCAGATAATTGCTTGACATCTAGTGAGTTACGGGAGATAGTTAATGTGCCGTTGATTTTTACTTTTCTCCTTTTTTGAAAGTTAGCCATAGCTGACACAAGTTTTACCATGGGTGAATTTGAATTTATTTTTTTCTCTCCAGTTAGTGTGAATATTGTCTCAGTTCATGACTTAGAGTCATTATTTAAGAGAACGTGTTCGTGTTTTAGCTATTTGATGCTATAGAGTAATATAGGGAGAAATTTCTTGCATGTTTTGAATGCATACGTAATGGCACTACATTTTTTTCTCTGGATATTTGTGTTCCAGAAATTGTGAGTTTTCTTGCACAATACCCTTGTTGTATTTGTGACAAACTTTTGTGAGAGATAGGAAACTTGGTTAAGTTTTCTAATGATTATGTCATAGTGCATATGGGGAAGTCTTTGCTTAGACACTGTGAGGTTTGGAGTTCTGTTATAATGACTTGTGGCACATTGGTGATTTTTCTAGAATTTTCTAGACAGTTTTATTGCCGAGTTTTTTGCCCTTTTTTAGCAGTTATGCTAAATGGAGTGAGTTTTTATAGTTTTTACTATAACATTGAGTTATTCTCTGGAGAATTGGAGTTATAATTGAGTTATAATTGAGTTATAATTGAGATATATTATTTTGGAGAGATAATTGGAGGTATATATTATTTTGGAGTTATATTTTGAGATATAATATATGGGAGATATATTTTTGGCCATTTTTGATATTTTCCCAATAGTGGTATGAGCTATGTTTTGGTTTCAATATTTTGCAGCCATCTTGTTGCAAATGGAGACACTATTTGGAGATTATGGGGCAATATTGTGAGTGTGTGAGTTTAGTTGCCTTGAGTGCACATTTTCTGGAGATATATTTATTTGGAGCCTTGTTTTGTTCCACATGGAGTTGTTGTGGAAATAGAGGTAAATATTTTGTATTTGCCGAAATAGAGGTGACTATTCTCTATTCTTGGAGTGGTGTCTTTTTTTCTACTGACATGTGGCTATTAGAGAAATAAGAGAATAATATAAGGGGGTTGGTTATTAACCAATGGAGGAAATATTTCTATAACCGGAGTGGTGTTTATTATTGATATGGTGTCTCATAATGGAGTTGGAATTAATCTTGGGCGGGTAACCCTTTTTTTTGTGGTTATGGAGTTTTTTTGAGCAAAGAGAAGTTTTCTGTGGTTCTTTTTTTTGATTTCGTGTCTATTTAGAGGCGAGTGGCATTACTTCATTACGAGTCATATGGAGATGTGTGTGCATTTTTCATGTTCACAAGTGTGTTATTCTTGGAGAAATATAAATTTGGGAAAAGTCCCATGGTTTGAGAGGAATAAGTCTTCGAGGACAAATTTTGAACACATTAGTCATATCCTGGAGTTAATTCT
>NC_061095.1:41498446-41510946 GCF_015104395.2 Macrobrachium nipponense | reverse complement strand
AATTTTTTATTATTGATGCAATGTTTAAACTCAAAAACTAATTTCATTATTCCTTTTCTTGAAGTATCCTCGTATTTGCTTTTTTTACTGTGAACTGTCTCTGCGCTAAATTGCCAGGCGCTGAGTAATATTTAAATCCTGGATTTTCTTACATGTAGACTGACTGTGGTGAAACATAGCAACCGCTTATTTGCGTGCTTTCAAAAGCAGTTATAAATGGATTTTATATTGCCCTTTCAAAATCACAGAGCATAGTAATTGGCTTCAGATCCGGGTATAAATTCAACATATATATGACACCTCATTAGTATTTAAGTAAGCGTTTACAACTGCACTACCAAAATCTTATTTTTTTTTTTTTTAACCTTATAACAAAACGATCATATTTAGATCTATTTATTCCTTGTTACAGATATGCATGAAAGTTTAATATGCACAGTGCCCTGTTTACTTCTAGATTTCTTCCAACCATTGAACCACTTGTCACTACTAAACTTATATTCAAATGAGAGAGAGAAAGAGAAAGATAATGATATTTTGACTCCGGACGAAATTATAAATCGTGTCCGGGTTTTCAGAAAGAGGTTATGCTAATTACTTGACCAACAGGAAAGGTTTAAGTTTGTTCCTGCTCATATGTATATATACCTGTCAAAATCAGATACATTTATTAGAGTTAAAATAGACCTGCCCTCACCATACTGTTTATCTGTTTAATTATTTATTGTTTTTTTTATGCTATAGTATATATTTAGAATCTACCTGTCACTTAGTGACCAGTAGATTCTGTATACACACGCACTTACACACACACACACACACACACACACATATATATATATATATATATATATATATATATATATATATATATATATATATTATATATATATATATATTATATATATATATATATATATATATATTATATATATATATATATATATATATATATATGATTATATATATATATATATGATTATATATATATATATATATTATATATATATATATATATATATATATATATATATATATATATACATATATATATATATATATATGTATATATATATATATATATATATATATATATATATATATATATATATATATATATATATGCAGAAGCCAGGTACTATGTCGTACCTCTAAGTAAATGGGGATACAATCCACAATGAAGTAAATTCCTCTAGTAGTTAAAAAAAATATAGTTCTAGTATAGGATTAGAGCTTTCATTGTGGATTGTATCCCCATATATATATATATATATATATATATATATATATATATATAGTATATATATATATATATATATATATATATATATAAAAATAAAGGTTTTTTTGCCATGAAGGAAAAAATGAAAAAGCGAGATAGCCGAGTACTTTCGGTCCTGTTCGGACCCTTTACTGAAGGGTCCGAACAGGACCGAAAGTACTCGGCTATCTCGTTTTTTAATTTTTTCCTTCGTGGCAAAAAACCTTTATTTATACATAGCATCGCGTTTTATATACATCGTGATCAAGTTATTCATATATATATATATATATATATATATATATATATATATATATATATATATATATATATACATACATATATATATATATATATATATATATATATATATATATATATATATATATATATATATATATAAATGCGTGTGTGTGTGTGTCTGTGTGTGTCTGTGTGTTTATGTGTGTGTGTGTGGGAGCCGAAAAACAACAAACAAATACATACTTGATTCTAGTAAGTGATTGAGTTCGTGGATGGAAGGGCGGGTAGTTGAATCTTAGGCAGATCTTATAGAATGAATCTACAAATGGCATTGGGTTGTTGGCTCAGTGTGCTGGAAAGGGGTCATAGTTTGAAGACTCTTGGGGCTAAGAACCTCATCCCAAAAGAGTTGACGACGCCCCTGATGAAAATGTGTCGCATTAGATCAATTGGATATCAAGTAGAGTTATATTTTTTTTTTCATCATTTTCTGAGAAATAAACAAAAGTGCATAAGAAAATGAGATGAAAAGTAAATGGGAATAATTGTCAAGTCTTTAAGGTAACACAGCACCAGAAGAAACTTGGGTATTCCAACTATTGCAGGAGACCTTCATTCAACCACCAGACTTTTTTTTTTTTTTTTTTTATGGATCGCGATTTTTTATTTTTTGGGAGGAAAAAAACAATATGAGACATCGTCCTCATTTTTTCCTCTTCATTACTATTGAAGACGCTTCAGCTCTTTCCAAAATCTGTCTTTTCTCAATTATTCTTTTGAGTGTTCATCTCTCTCTCTCTCTCTCTCTCTCTCTCTCTCTCTCTTCTCTCTTAGGGCGAGAATCTTTTTTTATTTGATTATAAAAATGCCAAGAAATTTTCCATAATCAAATCTCATGGTTCTTGTCTATAATAGTACAATGACCATCATCACATACAATTTGTTTTATTTTAAGGAGCTTTACAAGTCTTTGTTGTTAATGTGATGTTTTTTTTTTTTTCATTTAGATTACAAGAATAAAGCCTTCATGCTTATGACGACAATCAGCAGATGCAACCTCAAAGGTAAACATAAAGGACATCCATTTAAGGAAAAAGAGAAGAGAAAAATAAAGGTTGAATGAAGTGACCCAACCAAAAACACCGACATCATAGACTCGATGGATCGACGAAGCGAAAGTAATATGTCGAACTCGTTCGTGGACTTTCAGAGAGATTGAAACCTGTCAGGTTCATCAAAGCGTTTGTTCTATTATGTAAAAAAAAGATCGGTCTGGACAGAGTAAAAATATTTGTGCCAATTGTTGCTGCAAAATCATCAAATCCTTTTGTTCTCTAGAACATCACCGTTCATGATGATTTGACTGTTATGTCCACTGATGTCCGCATCAAATGGAAACACATCAACAATATACGAGATTCAGAATATAACCATTGTGTACACTATGCTTATTTTCCTAGCAACTGTTGATTTTAAACAGCGATATGTACGTAAAGGAATCACACCTTCTCAAAAAGTTTAATAAGATTTTGTCCACGACTGTAATCAATTATGGAAGGACAAGAATGGATAGAAATTTCTTCTTCGATATTAGAAGTTGCACCTCTCGCCTGAAATATCTTTTGGACAGTCATTCATGGCCCTCCATAAATAAATAAACAAATAGATAAATAAATTAAATAATAGACAATATTAAAAGGCAGAACATGGTTATCTTCAGGACTCTACTGTAAGTTGATCACAGTTCAGAATAAAATAGAATAAACACAATAGGAAACTTGCATCGTCCACTATATTAAATTAAGGAAACTGTCATATCTGAAAATCGCTTGAGAGTTTTCTTAATAGGTTTTTACACTTGTGATGAAGATGCGAAAAAACATGATACTAGATATCAGGAATGAAATCTGTCGTGATTAGGAATTCATGATACAAAAAAAATAAACAAATAAAATAAAAGAACTTCAGGTAATAGGGTGATCAAGGATACGTTATAGGGTTATGTAGGGAAATGAATCGATGTTACGGAAGGAAACTTTCGTTATAAAACGTATGAATGAAAGGGTATTGCGGGTAGTGTCAGAATGTGTTCTTGAATGGGAATAAAAACTAGTTGACATAGGAGACTAATGGAAAACTAGGTACATCAAGAAGAGGTGGTTCAGTTATTGGTTTGGAGAGCTCAGAGTGAATAAAAGTAGAGTCATAATGAATTGTATCTCGAAGGACAATTAGGTTTGTAGGTCAGCCATTTCGTGTTAGAAACCAGTTTATAAGTGTCAGTGCCGGCGTTTCTATCCCTTCGGTAGTGTCCCTCCAACTGGAAAAATGCCAAAGGTATCAACAGCAGACTTGTTGTATATGGCCTGGTGCTTTCTTGATACAAAAATATAGACTTTATCCCTAACAAAGCTAGTGAGATGCTAGACATACTTAGCATTCCCTTACATATTGTTTTACCAGATAGACCACAACTGGAAAAGGATCATATCTGTTGCGAATAAACAAAAGAGAGTTTACAGATATAGAAGACTATCGAGAACAATAAACATATAAGTGAAGTTTTATACTTCCGACAGATAACGTAATATACTCGAACATCTTTATCATTTCTTATGAAATGTAACGAGGCAGAAAGAATATGCCTGTTCAGAGCCATCGGAATTGAATTTCTCAGTTGGGTTTTCATGATAAAATAGAAAAAATAATTCTCAACTCATAACCTTGTGTGGCGTGTGTCGTTGAAAAGAAGAAGAAGAAGAAGAAGAAGAAGAAGAAGAAGAAGAAGATAAGAAAACTTGCAGTGATGCAACCTTTGTCTAGTCTGTAATTGTTTTGCGTTGTCTTTTTAATATAACATAAAAATAATTTGGTCGGCTTTGAGAGACAACACATTTCATAGAATGATCCTTTACCATTGTTATTATAAGTTCAAGTTATAATTAGAACTGAATAACAGGTTAATTACTCGAAGCACTTTGAAAATGAAACTTTCTTTGAGTTGGAATTAGATAAAGGTACATGTCTTACCAAATGAACCTTTCAGAGAATCTGATTGATGGTGGAATAAGCATACAGTTCAAAGATAGTGTACCTTATCCTTTTATTTAAAAAAATTACTGATGCAGCAACACTGACTTTTAATTGTCTTAAATAAATGGTGACTAAGCATAAACTACAATCACCATCACTTCACACTAAATCCTTTACGATTATTATTTTGTAAAGCGGGGCCAGCCGTTACTGTATCTCTAAAATAGTATTGTTATTTTAAGATTTAAACGAGCCATATGCCATTATGGGTTGTTGTCGTATCAGCAGCCATTGAACAGGTTTATCACAACACATCTCTTTCCTGATCCGTCTTTGAATAGCGCAAAGATGCCATTGATTGTAATGCACGCCTCACCTGTCACATACCAGTAATGACGCTGTTTGCGTTTGGTTCCAGCTCTGGAATGCATCCTGAGGTGATTGGAATTCTGAGGTGGAAACCCACAAATCAACTTCAAGGACCTCATCTCCTTGAATGGATGGCTGTAAGATGACACACGCGAGAGACAGAATTGCTCAAAATATATAGTTTTCAGGGAAATTGTAGAGGAAATACAGCTTCTTTAGAATCGTTATTGTAGTGAAAATATATACAATAATTTATACGAGTTTATGTTACATATCTACTTTATTATCATTAAAGAGACCTGGCCAATTAATGAAATGAAAACCTTCATTTGCATAAAAAAATTTAGAATAAACTTTCAAAATAGAGGTTTTGACACCGAAGTTTATGTTTCATATCTACTTTATTATTATTAAAGAGACCTGGCCAACTCATGAAATGAAAACCTTCATATGCATAAACAAATTTAGAATGAACTTTCAAAATAGATTTTTGAAGGACGCTGCATAGAACCACGAGATAGGAAACACCTCACTAATAAAACCTCTTTGATTAAAGTATTACAGTAATAAAATAGTAATTTACCATTGTGTTACAGGGGTAGGTTGAAAAAAATTATGATTTTGTGATGTTGGATAAAGAGGCTAATGGCAGGGTATCGGATGGTTAGTGTTCTACGATGCAAAGTTTGTGAAGAAACTACGAAATTCAGACCAAATGGCAGAACAGTATACTGATACAGTCCAAATGGAGTAATAAAAGCTGACAGCAACTTCGCATTCTCATCTAGGGGAATTTGATAATATCCTTTCAACAAGTCTATCTTGGAAACAAACTTGGCTTGCCCAATATTATCAAGTAACTGATCTATAAGAGGCAAAGGATAATTATCAGCCACACTGATAGAATTCAGTTTCCTATAATCAGTACACATCCTAAATGAACCATCTGGTTTTCTTCACTAACACACATGGAGAACTGAAGTGACTTGAACTCTGGTTCGCTAATCCATGTTGCAGCAAATACTCAACTTCCTTCTTCAAAACATCTCGATGATACGGTGATAAGCGATAGGCTCTTTGCTTGAAAGGTCTTCCATCTTCTTGAATCTTGATTTCATGCTTGGTCAGATCAGTACGTCTAGGCACATCTGAAAAAATTTCTGGAAAACTTCTAATTACGTCACTTAAGTCTTCACCTTGTTCAACACTCAGATGTTTCAGTTTATCCTCCAAATTTTCCAAAATTGAAGAATTATTCATCTTGCTTGCAGTTCCCAATTCGTAGCCATCATCATCTTCTGTAGATAAAGTTGTTTGGGTTACTGACACAGTTTCAGTTTTAGTTTCTGAGAAATAAGGTTTCAAGAGGTTCACATGTATCTTCCTTTGTCTTCTTCTTCTTTCTGGTGCATCAATCACATAAGTTCTATCACTTAACTTCTGAATTATCTTGTAAGAACCTTGAAATTTATTAGTGAGGGGAAATCTCTTGACAGGTAAGAACACTAACACTTGTTGACCAACACTAAAACTTCTTAGCTTAGTCTTAGCATCAAATCTCCTTTTCATTTTCTCTTGACTCATTTTCAAGTTTTCTAAAGAGAATTTTCTAATCTCTTTCAACCTTTTTCTTAAGTTCTTCACATACTCTCCTTGGCTTTCCTTTTGATTTTCTTCCCAATTTTCTGCAAGAATCTTCAACGGTCCTCTAACCTCTCTTCCAAAAATCATTTCATTAGGTGAACATCCCATACTTTCTTGATAAGCACTCCTAACTTCAAACAACATTAATGGTAAACCAACATCCTATTCTCTTCCTGACTCAGAACAATACTTTGTCAGCATACTTTTCAATGTTTGGTGGAACCTTTCCAAGGCACCTTGAGTTTCTGGATGGTGGGCAGTGGATAACTGTTGTTTCACTCCTAACAAATTCATCACATCCTGGAATAACTTTGAAGTAAAGTTTGTTCCTCTGTCACTTTGTACTACCTCTGGTATACTAAACTTTGAGAAAAACTCCACAAGTTTTTCAGCAACTATCTTAGCAGATATGTTTCTAACAGGGATTGCTTCTGGATATCTTGTCACAGGACACATTAATGTTAACAAATACTCATTTCCCTTCTCTGTCTTCGGCAGCGGTCCAACCATGTCTATAATCACTTTGTTAAAGGGTTCTCCTCTAACTTCTATAGGTTGTAGGGGGGCTTTCTTGATGGTTTCATTCGGTTTTCCAGCTATCTGGCAGGTATGACACTCACGATAAAATATTTCATGATCTTCTCCACAGTTTTCCTGATTCCCATATGTCCAGACTCATGAGCTACTGCAACCACTTGCTTTCTCAATGGATATGGAATAAAAATTTGATGATATTCGCCCCATACAGCATCTCCTGGTATATCTGTAGGTCTATACTTCCTCATCAGCAAACCTTCCTTCAGATAATAACAGGTAGGAGTTTGTTGCATCTCTTCTCGATCAACAACTCTGAACAACAAATAATTTAACGATGCATCCTCCTTCTACAAGTCCATTAGCTTCTCTCTTGTCACTTGGCCAACTTCAAGGGTTGAATTCTCAGTATCTGCTAACTCAGCTACTGTAGTTTCACTACTGTCTTCAGGAACACTTTAACTACTCGGAGTCTCTTCAGGAACATCAGGTTCTTCTTCTTCGTCATCGTCGTCTTCTTCATCTTCTTGGGAAATCTCTTCTTGGTCAGCACTATGGGAAACTTCACTTCCCTGGAACAATTCCTCTAAGCACAAAGATCCTTCACTTGATCCTTCTTGAGTGTGTAAATTCTCAGTTTCTTCACTTACAGTCGTAGTCCCCTTCATACTTCTGGTAGTTACACAACTAGGAAACAGGTGGGGGTTATTCTTCCCTAAGTCTACTGTAGGACTAATCCTCAATGGTTTGTCTGTCACTACAGGACAAGGAATAAATGGCACACTACCAACTTCATTCCCCAACAGAACATGTATACCTTCCACAGCCATTGAGTCCTATACAGCAAAATCAACATTCCCTGTCACCAATTCACATGACAGGTGTAAGTGGCATATAGGAGTTACTTCCTCTCCTCCTATACCCTTCAAAATAACTGAATCTCCTGTGAGACTCTTCTCCAACTGAGGGTGAGAACCACGTACTACCACACTATGGTTACTCCCTGTATCGCGTAATATCTTGACTGGTACCTGCATACTTCCTTCTTGATTTGACAGCATACCCTCATAGATATATGGCTTAAAAGCCTCCACACTGCTAAGCCACTCACTGCTTGAGGTAATATTTCCAGTGGTTGCTAAACATTCAGCTTGTTTAGTTTCATTCTTCTCTGAAGTCTGATTCTTTCCCACACTGCTCTTCGTAGATTGTTTCACCTGGTCACCTTTCACTACTTGACCAACTGGCTTTGACTGCTCTTCCACACTTGAAACAGACAACATTAGGTTTCTGTAACTGTCTTGAAAAACTGGATGAGGATTTCACATTAGTTTGCTGAGTTGTATTACCTTGTGTACTCTTGGTAGTATCACTTGTAGGTTTCCCATTAAATTTGTTCCTGTTATTTGGATAAGACTTAAAACCTGGGCGTTGTTGACTCTGGTACTTGACATTGTAATTACGCTTACTACTGATTATATTATAATCTTCACTAAGGGTAGCAGCTTTGTCAAGTTTCTTCACTTCTCTCTCTCTCAAATAGGCTTTTATATGTTCAGGAATTCCTTTAAGATACTGTTCAAGAACAAGTAACTCTTCTAACTCATCAAAAGTTTTAACTTTAGCAGCTTCTAACCAACGTTTGAAACACCTTCTCACTTTGTATGCATAATCTAAGAATGTTCCCTTCTCATCTTTTCTTAAATTTCTAAATCTTTCATTGTAGTACTATGGGGTCATCTGGTAAACTTGTAGCACACTGTGTTTAAGTACCTTGTAGTCTTTACACTGATCAGCTGTTAAGGCTAGATAAGCACTTCTCCCTTTACCAATCAAGAGACTTTGTAGCAAAACTGACCATTTATCCTCTGGCCATCCCATACCTGAAGCCACTTTCTCAAAGTGATAAAAAAACTCATCTGGAGCTTCTTCAGTAAACTTAGGGATTAACTTCTGTACTCTTACTACATCAAATACAGGGTCTTGATTACCTTGGTTAGGTTTAGATGGTGTTACAGGTAATGTGGATCTAGCTTTTATCAATTCCATTTCCCTTTCATGTCTTGCGATTTCTCTTTCCTCTTTTATCCTTTCTCTTTCCTCTCTCTGCTGCTTCTTCTCTTTCTCTTCTTTCTTGTTTTTTCCTGTCTATTCTTTCTCTTTCAGCTTGCATTCTCTCTCTTTCAGCATGCATTTTTTGCTTAATTAAATTCTCTTCTGCTTCAATGCGTTTAAGCTCTAACTCTGCATCACTTTTCTCTTTCTTTTCTGCTTGCTTATTCATGAGATCAGTACATGCTACATTCAACAAATCTTGAGCCAATTCTAACTCATCTTCATCAGTTATTCTACCAGAGTTTATCAATGATTCTATAGCAATACATCTTATTTGTGCCTTTACCATACTAGTAGACACATAACCACCACATGCCACTGCTAAAGCGCTCCACTGTGCCTTAGTCAGAGTGGTTTCAGATAAAACTTGGATGGAAGGGGCTGCAAAAAATTCCTGAACCTTGAACTGAGCCATTTTCCTCTAAGTTATCAACTTAAAATTCAATACAATAAATGCAAAACAAAAACTATATGGTCACACTCCTAACAAAATATATCCCTAACACCACCAGTATATACTAGAGTGATAAAGAAATCTGCTTGCCCGTGTCTCTGGACACCATTAATTACTTGTGGGGAAAGTAGCCAAATATCTGGTTACTGCACTTACCATTCATTAACTGATACCTCACAAAAGCCAGACACCTGAACCCTCATCACAGGTATTAAACGACTGAATACTCTAAAGGCAACAGTGATCCCTTAACAACTTACCAGTATTGCAGAAAACTAACGGACATAGGCAATTCATGCAGAATATTTAAGTAATGAAGCTGCACTGCATGAATTGCCTATGTCCGTTAGTCACATAATTTCCTTGATTAAGTTATGTATTTGTTATTGCAGATATATTTTTAATGGAGAATATTACCAACAAATATTTGGTATGGCCATGGGTAACCTTTTATCACCTCTCCTTTCAAACTTATAGATTAAATTTTTTCAGAGACAACACCTCCCAAATATCACACTTGTTCCCTTAAAGTGGTACCGATATGTCGATGATATCTTAGTAGTCTTAACTGTTGGTATCGACGAAAATGATTTACTGTTTGAATTGAATAATTCAGTGCCATCCATAAAATTCACTGTTGAAATTGAAAATAACAATGTCATCCCTTTCCTAGATGTATTAACACATAGAGAATCTTTCCAATGCAAATTCAGTATTTATAGAAAGCCCACAAATAATTTAACATATGTACATTTTTATTCTGGCCACCATCTTAACATTGAAATTTCAATTTTTTCTTCTATGTTCCTATGTGCTTTGCATATCACGAGTCCACAATATCTTGACTAAGAAATAGAATACATAAAAAAGACAGGAAACGATCTCTGCTAAACACCTCATTTAATTGATTTATGTTATCAAAAAGCTCACAAAAAGTTTTATAATGTTGCTATTAATGAAAAAGAAATGCCTAAAAATGTACTTAGCTTACCTTACTTTCGTGGATTTGAAACCATAAATCAATATTTAAATCGTTTAATGTTAATGTATTGTTCTCTTATAACAATACCATTGAAGATATGCTAATTAAGAATAGTCCCGTAACAAATAACAACATTATTTACAAAATTCCTTGTAAGGATTGCCCATCGTTTTACGTTGGTCAGTCAAGTAAAAATTTATGTGTACGTATTAAGCAGCATATGTATTCAGTTAGAACAGCCCAGACTTCAAATGCACTGTTTATCCATCTGAGTGAAAAATCTCATTGTATTAATTGGGGTGATACCTCTGTAATTGCTAGATCTACTGAATATGTTTCAAGAAATTTACTGGAATCGGCAATTATACAAATCACTAATAAAAACAACCTAAATCTTAGTCTGGGAATGTACCATTTGGACCCATATATTTGTAAGATGTTTATGAAGGACCTCAAAATAAATGAACTACTAATAAATTAGTCCCACATGTATATAGTTATTATTTCTTTCTCTCTCTCTCTCTCTCTCTCTCTCTCTCTCTCTCTCTCTCTCTCTCTCCTCTCTCTCTCTCTCTGGTTCGATATTCTCTCTCCCTCATTCTCTTGCTCGATATATATTATATTTATATTTTCTTTCGTCTTTTCATTAATAATAATTTTTTGGGAAAATTTTTGTAAATTTCATGATAATAAAGTTGTATATGCTTCCTTGTTTTTTCAAAATGTACTATTTTCTGGAAGAATAACCTGTTTACCGCGTGTATCCTCCAAAGTGTTGCTTCTCTCAGGCGTTTCCTCGTTTCTGTAGAGTGAAATCGACCTTATTGCTAATCTTGTAGTGTCAGTTTGGATATTAAGCCTTCTTTTGACTATGTTTTCCTCTGTAAAATCAGTTTGCCTTAGTAAAGGGTCGGAACAAGACTGAAAGTACTCGGCTATCTCGCTTTTTCATTTTTTCCTTCGTGGCAAAAACCTTTATTATATATATATGTATATATATATATATATATATATATATATATATATATATATATATATATATATATATATATATATATATATATATATATATATATATATATATATATATATATAGTATATATATATATATATATATATATATATATATATATATATATATATATATATATATATATATATATATATATAAATATCGAAATACAAATGTCCTTTAATATCTATTTTGCTCTGCCTCAAAATTAATATATTTTCATATATGTTTAACCGAGGGGGAATTTATTAAGCGATAATAGAATTGGCGGTCGAAAGGCACGAACCTTTGACCCCTCAATTCCAGGACTGGCAGTGAAGCATCAACCCACTCTGACACCGCAAGAGATATAAGTTCAATGCCACCTCCCACCTGAAATACCTGCCGCGCACTTGGCTCACAACCGGGAGATCTGGGGTTCGAGTCCTCAGTGGGGAGAAACGAATGGGCTCGTTTCTTCACACCCAAAGCCTCTGTCCACCTAGCAGTAGAATTAGGGACCCAGTGTTAGTCGACTGTTGTTTGTTGCTTTTGGGGTGGTACTGTGTTCTGATTCAGCTGAAAAACTAGTAAGATGTCCTGTAGGGGAATCACGCTACTTGTCCCTCCACCTCCTCCCATAATATATATTTATTTAGGGCTACGACCTTGATTCAGTCGGGTAATTACCCTACACATAGGGTGATTCAGCCTCAAATCTAAGTCTACAGGGTGATGGGGTAATGTCAGCAAATCTGAGCTAAACGTAGGGTAATTTGTCTTCTATTAGATTTTATATTTATTTATCTATTTCTGTGTGTCAAAGCAAACGCTGCAACTAACGGTCGGAATCTAACTTGTATAAATCTTGTAC
>NC_061095.1:41470920-41473420 GCF_015104395.2 Macrobrachium nipponense | reverse complement strand
CTGCAAAGGTCTCGTTTAATGAAATTAACGCCCCTTCTACTACTCGTCTCAAAGTCCGGTCGTTTACATGCAAAAACAACCTTTGTACCTTTAAAATTTATAGCGTGGTTTTCTCCCATGTATGTTGCGCAATTGCACTGTATGAACTTCCCCTTCTGCAAGCAGCAACCTGTTCTTCCCTTCTCTTATCAATGGAACGTCCGCTTTCTCCCACGTAACATTCATTGCAATCACTACAGGTATTACATATACTCCTACATTCTCTCTATTACCCGGGTTATTTTTAATGAGTTTCTTCTTGATTGTACTATTGTACTGAAAAACTACGTTGAAGCCGTTCTTTTTTCCTTTAAGCTGCCTAGAAAATTTATTAAGTTCTCTGTTATAAGGAAGAGCAAGAGATGCCTTAAAATCTGCCTTTTCAGTTATACATGAGGGGCGTAAAACATCGATCTAGCTTTAGATAGACACTGTAGTATGAAAACTTTGGGTACACAGTTTAGTAAAACTATCTACCAAGAAATTTATTTCGGCGTCAATGAACTGGGGATCACATATTCGGTATGCTCGAAAAAACAAATTGGTTTAAAACGTTGTGCTTTACTGTTCGGTCATGATATGAAAAGTAATGGATATAGGTGTTTGTGTGGGTGTTCTTCCTATACACGCTGAATTTAAAGTCACTACTCACTGTGTCTCTATGAACTACCATATCTAGAAAGGGAAGCCTATTTTCCATTTCCTTTTCCACTGTAAATTTAATAGAGGGCAAAAAACCATTTAGCAACTCTAAAAACCTATGAAAGGCTTCCTCGCCGTGTCTATAAACATATAAACATCATCTACATACCTAACCCAAATTTCAGGCTTGATGTGTTCTGGTAGTGTGTCAACGTAAACCTTTTCGAAAAATTTCCATACATAAGTTAGCCAATATCAGGGGAGAGAGGTGAGCCCATCGAGACCCCAGATTTTTGTTGATAGAACGAACCATTAAACTCAAAAATTGTAGATTCAACGCAAATGTAATCAAATGACAAAATTTATCTATGTGCATAGGTGGCTTGAAAATATTATCTGAGGCTAATTTCTTCAAGTTGTCGAGCACGAAACTCAGTGGTCATTTGTGAATAAAGAACTATATCTAGACTGTACATAGTACCTATATAATTCTTTTCCTTAATTTGATCCATAAAATCCATACTGTGCTTAATGTAGATTTCGAAATTGTCCCTATTAATTTCCCAAAAACATCCGCTAACCATGATGACAGATCCGACTGAGGATTGTTGCAGCTAGCGACAATGGGCCTTAAAGGACACCCCTCCTTGTGAATCTTGGGAGTTCCGTAAAAATAACTAAAAGACGGCAGTTTTCTCGCTAGCTTACTCAGGACTATATTTCTGGTTTCTTTTTCCAAACCACTGCTAACTATGGCTTTTATTTTCTTGTTAAATTCAGACTGCAAATCGCTAATGCAAGGGGGTGTTGTTTACTTTTAGGTATGTGTTACTATCGTTTAAGAGAGCCTGTGTGCCTTGATCAGGTAATCGTTCTTATTCATAACCACTACACAGCCTCCTTTGTCTGCTTTTAAAATTTAATACTTGAATTCTTCTTCAATCTATCTAATGCCAAGTTTGAAACGTCGTGGTAAATGATCTACCTTCTTCTCAAAACTATGAAGCAACATGCCTTTAATAAAATCTACGTTTACTCCTGTATGCTTGTAGTTAAATTGATTGATGCTACCAATACCTCTAATGAAATCAATATCCTCAGTGCCCAGTGAAAAATTGAGACCTAGGCTAAGAAGTATTTTACTATCCTCATCTAGCTCACAGTCCGCAAGTATCCTGATTAAAAGCAAGATTCCAAACAGAGTGCCTACATAAATTTCTAAGCTTCCCATCTAGCTGAGCTTTATGTGCCAACGACTTTTGCGAAGCTACCTCACCTGCCACAATTAACAATCCAGTCAAAGTTGATATCTGTTCTCCTTTTGTAGATTTCTTGCCGTAGGTTATTTCCTGTGTCTAATTTCCAAAAGAATTTCCTCGCGTTTGAACTTAGCTTGCTTCACTTGGTCCTCCAAAAAGTCTCTCTTGTATCTGGGAAACGGATCTCCTTCAAAAGAGTCCCTGCATAACCAGCCGTACATTTTCGGAACCACCTGCTCTGCAATACAATCTTGAAGGAATATGATTTGATTTTTCAGTCTACTGGCGGTAATGCATCTTCTTTCGTATAGTCTGTACTCCTGAAGAACCCAAGTTCCCAAAGCTTGCCGGATGAGGTCTCCTATAATGTTAGCCATTAAGTTTGTGGATGTACTACGTGGAAACATAAATGCAGAAGCCAGGTACTATGTCGTACCTCTAAGTAAATGGGGATACAATCCACAATGAAGTAAATTCCTCTTGTAGTTTAAAATATATATTACTTGTATAGGATTAAACTACAAGAGGAATTTACTTCATTGTGGATTGTATCCCCATTT
>NC_061095.1:41460920-41465920 GCF_015104395.2 Macrobrachium nipponense | reverse complement strand
AGATTCTGTTATTTATGATCATTTATATAAGAGATTCCTATTGTGTACACGCAAAGATATATTTTCGACTCTGTTATTTATGATCAATTATATAGATATATAGGATACATGATACTTTATATATATAGGATACATGACCGAGGTTATATTTCAATTTAACTAGCTTTACGAACAACTTTTCGTCCATTACACAGTTCCAGACAACCACCTATAGCCCAATGAAACGTCCTATTTCACAGGGTTAAAACAAGGGGAAAATTTGCCTGGGCGGGTCCAACATTCTATATTGCGCTCATACTTATTCTCTGCATCCTAAGCTACACGATTACGTTCGCGATGAATAGATCATCCCAGCACGAGTCCTTCGCCAGCAAAGTAGAGTTGAATATCCTTCGGGTCGTAATTGTCGGAAGTATGTCCCTTTTTTGTAGTCGATTTCCGACAGTAGCCGGAGCGTTCCGCATTAAAACGAGATTAACGACGAGATACGGTGTCGGTCGAAGAAGTCCATGATGATGCTTATTCCTTTCACATTGTAGGCGGTTGTTACACGACTGCCGTCGTCCGCAGCGACGAACGATTTTTTCGAAGTTGCGATGTGAAAACTCTCGTACTGCAGGATACTGTAACCAGGTTCCATTAATCAGCCTGCAAGTGAAATTATACTTGTCACAAGGGCAAAGGTTAAATTCAGACGACATCCAAATACAGGGGAGGGAAGAGAGCCATTTAGACCATACTTTAAAACCCACATGGAATTCGCTGATATTTTGGAATTCAAAAGTCCGCTGTACAAACTTTTTTATCCATGGCATTAAACAATGAGTGAACCTATCCAGGTGTCTATGATGACTGTAAAAATATCCATAATTATAACAAATAAACAGATATCAATACAAATCCCAAAGAAAATTCGATATTACTGGTAGTGAATTACTAGACAAAGAAGTGGAAAAATGGAGCTATTTGTAAGATTGCCAGGCAACATAAGATTCAAAGAGATATTAATCAATGATTCTGTATTTCTCTATGCTAACTGAAATTAAGTTGTGATAAAATATGATCCCATGTGCCCCTAACAAAAGTTTCATATTCAATTTTCTCGCGCGCATCCTCTGAGGTTAAGTTTAAAAACTTTATTAATAGGTAGGAGATGCAACGAAAAAACCCACTATGTAACTAATTTCTAATAAATTTGGGTTTTTCAAGAAAATGTGACATTTTCCCATGGAATGGTTTTACTTGAATTGTAATAGGCTAATGTTGCAAGTAAATAATCCTCATTCCATATCGTGATACTTCTAAATGTCTATGAGGTTCAGAAAAAATTAATTCATTTTGATGTTATAGAAATTCTTTTTCCTTATTTTGTTTATTAATTTTAAAATGATTGCAAGTTGCATTGCGCATACCGATAGACACCTGTACCTAACTTCTGCCTTGCCCATGAATTCGGGCTAAGCATTCCTTTCTCCAGTCAATCTGCTTTTGCAAGCAGAGACGACACACAGATGAAACCTGTGTAAGCAGATTATTGAGGTTAAAAGGAACAAATACTGATACGGCAATGATGACGTCGTCACTTGGCAGGAGATTGCTCTCAGCCAGCTAAGAGTTACGTTACTTGCTGTATAAACACGACTTTAGGATAAATTTATTATCTTTTAATACTCGACCCACACGAAAAGAATGTCTGAAAAAAAAACAGTATCAAAATTGAACAATATATTAGTTTCATGTTGGAAATCTGCATAATTGTAATTATGTTAAATTAAATATTCCTTATTCAAACTATATGAAAAAGGTTCCATACAAATTCTATATATATTATTAGCCCTGTATAAGATTCATATAGGATTATTTCATAGATAACATTTTCACTTCTAGACTTCCTGACTTTAAAATCTCTTTTATTTTATTTTATTTATTTATTTATTTATTTATTATTATTATTATTATTTTTTTTTTTTTTTTTTCATTGACTACGAATATAAATCACGGGACAGACAATATGTCAGTAGGTTTTTGGATATGTGTTTGAACTTTTAGCTTATTTGTCATTACTAAAGCGTTAAGTTAGAGTTCAAATCTTTACGCATATATATTTGGATATTTAATTATCTATGGTTACGTTTTGCTTATTGATTTTATCGTGATTCCTTTTTTATTATAATTTGTAACCCTTCCGACTTCTTACGGAGTGATATATTGACTCCACTTGTATCCATATTTATCTTATTTTTTTTTATATTTATTTATTTATATATTTTTTATATATATCTGATAAATTAATGGTTGGCTTGAATATGTGGAAAAGTGTTCTAGCGGCGTACCGTATAGGCTACTTGCGGCATCAATTCTATAGATACAAGATATAAATGATAAAGGTATTAAAACCGCGAGAACCGCTATAATCAGTTCGGATCCAATATCACGAGTTGTAACTCGTAAGACATTGACACTTCCTATTTAATTATCCGTTATTCTACCAACCGATTGACTCTGGGTGATAAAATATATTATTGGTTTTCTTATAGATAGGAATTCACACAACGTGTTAAGGAGATTATTTTGATTTACACCACCCGAGTCACAGATTATTATGTGTTGAATTCCATGTTTACTGATTTAGCACTCATAAATATTCCTAACGCACTCAATTGCGGTGTTTTGTTTTTTGTGCTATTAATTCTATATAACGTGTCAAGGAACTATTAACACTAAGAAGTGTTTATTCCCTCTGTCAGACTCGTAATTCTGTTAATAATTCTACGTATATTCTTTCAAGGATTGATTTGGCACAGGATAGGCCCACTTAACTGACAGGTGTCTTAGTGTGTCCCTTGTTTTCATGACACGTGTTACAATCAGTTATGTGCTTTTTATATCTGTAAGCATTGTAGGCCAGTAAAACAGTGATTTGGCTTTCTGTGACATAGTATGGGTAAACCTGGATGACGGAATGCAACCAGTTTATGACGATTGGTATGAAAGAGATTATTACTACTACCTGGTCGTTAGTCATCTGCTGTGTTCTTCGGGTTTTCCTCGTCACGGACCTACATATAATATTATATTTGATTACATTATTCTGATACACATACTTTAAATATACTTTTGCTTTAGGGTTTCTGCTCGAAGGGTTTGATTGTTTTTGCTTAGCCGCTGACCCTGTTTCCGTTTCGAAGTGTTTATTGTTTGGTGTTTATTGTTTTGCTTATCGCTGTTGACACTTGCTTGTTCAGTTTGTAACAGTTCTGCGCTACGACCCAGATATTCAATGCTCGCGATCTCTTTGGGTTAAGGAATTTTCTTGTTTAGATACGGTTTTAACAATAGGCACGGATGTTTCTATATCTTTTAGTCCAATTAAAGGTTCTTTGCTGTATAGTGCGGGATTGCGGGATAATGCGTCAGCTATGATATTTGCTTTCCCAGGTAGATATCTTTATCTTGGCTCCAATAACCTGAATGATCATTTGTCACCGAGTTCCTTTTGGACTGTGATTAAAGCCTTTGAAAAACTCGGTAAAGGACTCTGTTCAGTAAGGACTTTATCAGGATAGCCATAGATTATGAACTTAAAATGTACTAGTGTTAAAGATACCTAGCCCTTCCTTGCCTATTACTGCATATTTACTTTCAGAGGGCTTTAGTTTACGTGAATAAAAAAGCTATAGGGAAGAACTGTTTATCATATTACTGAAGTAGTATCCCTCTTACCCCTTGGTCTGAGGCGTCTGTTGCAATAAAAAAAAATTCCTTATTTAAATCATGGGATTTTTAAGTTAGGTAAGCTGCATTTTCCGCTTTTAAGATATCGAACGCCTGTTGATGCTTTTCAGACATAATAAATCTACGCTCTTCTTCGTAAGATCTGTTAAAGGAGCTGTCAATTGATGAAGAGTTACATATTTACATACGATTGTAATACCCACTACAGCGCAAAAGTGCTATATCCCCCTTTTACGTTAATAAGTACCGGAAAGTTATGAATAGCCGACACCTTACCATGGACTACTTTTAAGACCTTGACCAGACACATAAACCTAGATAAACATGTTCGGTTTTAAAAAACTCATTTAGATTTTACTCTGAGATTATTTCTTTGTCTCTGTAGCACTAGGCTCTACTTTATGTGAAGTACTTCTAAGGTATTAGAAAGATACAAGATCCATCCATATCGGCATGTAGGTTATCCCCTAAAAGTCTCCAACACTATATTGTAATTGGGGCGCAACGTAAAGCCGGAGGCATACGTAAAAAAATTGATAATGTCCCCATGAGTGTGCTGAAAACGGAGTATGAGGTACAATCACTTAGGTAATGGTATCTGTAAAAGCTTTTAAGTAAGTCCAAGCTGGTGAAAAATTTATTCTAACCTAACAGAGATAAGATGTCGTCGCTACATGGCACTGGAAACTATCGGGAGTCGTTTCCTTGTTTAAGCGACAGAAATCTACGCAGATACGCCAAGTCCGATCTTTATGGCATGACGTTTTGAGGAAAAATTATATGGGCTATTTGATTTCCTAATGGCTCCTATTACTAACATATTTCAACTTCGTCATTTATCTCTATTTTTGAAATTGCAGTGAGAGTCTATACGAAGGTACGTATATAGCTTTATGTTTTGTCCTTAGACTGTATTTTTGTGTAAATTACATCCGTTTTTTTCCCAGAGATCACTCGCCAGTGGAGAACAATTCTGGTATTCAGGTAAAAGATAAAAAAAAATTTCTGCTGAATCACCTCTGCTTGAATGACTTTACGGATATTACATTAGAGAGATTATCAGAGAGATTCTCACGACTGGTTTGGGCGGGATTAAAAATTAGCAACAATAAAAAAATGCGATATTTATATGTATAGGTTTTTTGTGGATTACTATATTAAACTTGTTGTTGGCTGTGTCAACCGTCAGGGCTTTGTTCGCGGAATTCGTTATATTTTCAGAGGTCGGGAAGGATTAAAATTTCATTTCCCGCAAAGTCTTTTTT